>NW_015174941.1:22210-27698 GCF_001447785.1 Gekko japonicus
AGGACCTGACGTTTCGCCAGGAGCCGTGACTGGCATACTGGCAAAACGTCAGGTCCTACAATGCCGAGACCACAGCCATACAGCCCGGAAAAATCTACCTAGACTTTGAGCGTTTGTAGGTTTTCCGGGCGGTGTGGCCGTGGTCTCGGCATTGTAGGACCTGACGTTTCGCCAGGAGCCGTGACTGGCATACTGGCAAGACGTCAGGTCCTACAATGCCGAGACCACGGCCATACAGCCCGGAAAAATCTACAACAGCTAATGAACTCTGGCCGCGAAAGCCTTCGATCACATATTTTTAGTTCTGTAGAAAAGAGCAAGAGTCCGGTAGCACCCGGAAAACCTACGACAGCTAATGAACTCCGGCCGCGAAAGCCTTCGACCACATATTTTTAGATCTGTAGAAAAGAGCAAGAGTCCGGTAGCATCTTAAAGACTAACAAAATATGTGGCAGGGGAGGAGCTTTCATGAATCGCTGCTCACTTCTTCAGTAGATTTTCCTCTGCTGCCTAGCGTTTAAAGGTATTTTTCCCCTTACATCCTTCCGCTATAGTTTATCCAAAGCTAAATGTTTATACTTTTCATCCAATGCTAATGTTTTAGTGTGTTTTTAAAAATTTCACTCCTCTTTTCCCTTTTATGGCCAGTTTGGCTTTTTTCATTTCAATTAGAAAAAACATTAAACACAGATATCACTATAATAAATATTACCGGCATAATTCCTCTGTCAGCGAATATAAACCTGCCCCCGCAACAAACAAAATCAACCATAACAGAACAAAAAAAACGCATAAAACTTCCAAAGAATTATACATGATCAAATAATCTTGTGTAGCTTTTTATACTGGATAATATTGGTTTTATTTTATTAATGTTAACAAATTTTTGGAGGTCTTTTGTCTTTCAGGTATTCGGCTGTGCCGTGCCCGTGCACCACCTCCCAAACCCCTGGGCAGCAATGTTCCCTCTAAGCTGTGGAGTCTTGTGAGCAAAAATTCTACTTTGTGAGCTACTGGCATTAAAGTTGTGAGTGAGCCAGTTGGCTACTGCATAAATTAGTTTGCTCTGGAGCCATCCTTCCTGAGCTAAGACAAAGATGGGTGAGCTGGGGGCTAAAAAACTGTGAACAAGCTCACACTAACTCAGCCTAGAGGGAACACCTTCAATAACTAAATCCAGGCGGGAGTCGTGTTGGTCTGAAGCAATAGATCAAAATTAAGAGTCCAGTGGCACCTCTAAGACCAACAAAGTTTTGTTCAGGGTATGAGCTTTTGTGCGCGCGCACAATTCCTCATACAAATCCCAAATTCAGGGAAACTTTCCTCCTTTGCTCTGGTAGGTAACGTGACTTTAAAATTTGCCACACTTGCAAAGCTGAAAGGCAGACGACCACCACAGTGGAAACGTGGTTTCCTAACTGCAAATAGTCTCGGAGAGTAGCCATGTGGGGCTGCAATGGAACTTTCAAGGTTTTTTGAGATATCAGCTTGCAAGAGTCAAAGCTCCTTATATCTGACGAAGGGAGCGTTGACGCTTGAAAACTTATACCCTGAAATTCTTGTTGGTCTCTATGGTGCCGCTGGACTCTAATCGAACAGTTCAACTACAAATAGTCGCTTTTTCTGTTTGGGAAAAAAACCCCAAAAAGTAACAAAAGTGTCATAATTTTATTTATACCAGCTAAACGGCCACAGCCCTGACCTGGACGGAACAGGCTAGCCGGATCTCATCAGATCTTGGAAGCTAAGCAGGGTCGGCCCTGGCTGGTATTTGGATAGGAGCAGGGGTCATTTCGTAGAAAAAGAGGTGCAGGAGCTCATTAGCATAACTCATTTGCATATGCCACACCCCCTGACATCACCGGGAGTGTGTCAGAAGGCAACACCCACCGCTCAGGCTCCACTGGACTGTTTTGGATTGCTAGCTATTTGGGGTAGGGGAATGTGCAGATCTGTCCTCGCAGAGGAGGGAGAGCTTGTGCCTGAATAATACCTGGTCTTAAAGGTGCCACTGGACTGTTTTGGACCGGGGGGCTCTGCAACTTACCTGGCTGCTTCTTGCTCTGACTGAGGGCTGCTGGGAGCAGGGGGCGGGGCTTGTTGCATGTGCCCGCCCCCTGGGCTCTTTACTGCCGGAGCTCCACTCCTGTGCGCTCCTGCAGGAAATGACCCCTGGATAGGAGACCTCTCAGGAATACCAGGGTTGCTATGCGAAGGCAGGCAGTGGCAAACCACCCCTCAACGTCTCTTGCCCTGAAAACCTGACAGAGCCCGGGGGTCACCGTGTGCTGCGACACGACGACAAAAAAAAACCTGAACAAAAAACAGCCACAAAATGAGCAGGCTGTCAAGTTCACCAGCTTGGCTACTAACCAAAGAAAAGGGGAGGGCCTGGAGAGAGACGAATGTCTTCGGGGCATGGCGAAAAGGCCCCAATCTGCTGTCTCCTAAGAGCCCTTAGCATGGCAGCGTTTGCTCATTTTTCAGTTTCTCTCCATCTTCAGCTCTGATTTTTGTCTCCAGAAAGAGCTGCCAGAAATCAAAACCCTGCATAAATGATCATTTACAGGCCCGGGGGATTGTTGCTGGACACCTCTGCTGGCCGCACTGCATCCAGGACGAGCTGCTGCATCCCTGCCGGCTTGCAGGTATCGAAGCCTGGGTGTGACCAGAGGCGCGTGCCCTTTGGCCCATGAGCTCTTGGATGGCCTTTAGCTCATGCCTCGCAGCCTGCGCCCCTGAGTACGCCAGGCCTCTGGACCTAGTGCCAGCCTGGGATGTAGTCTACAGTAATTTATTGTAGTGTTTATTGTGTTTGCTGTGTTTTTATTACAGTTTTCCGTAATTTTTCTGCCTGTTTAAATTTTATTGTGTGGGCCACTTTCAGAGACCCCATTGGTGAGAAAAGCAGGATAAGAAATGCCTTGGGCTCCTTTTGTAGCAGGAACTCCTTTGCATATTAGGCCACACACCCCTAATGTAGCCAGTCCTCCAAGAGCGTACAGAGCTCTTCTTACAGGGGCTACTGTAAGCTCTTGGAGGATTGGCTACATTAGGGGTGTGTCACTTAATATGCAAATGAGTTCCTGCTACAAAAAGAGCCTTGACCCTCAGTAACAGTCACTGGCTCTACTTCCTAATGCTGGCGGTGTTTATGTGTTTTTATTGAACTATTTTATCATTCTAACTGTTCTTTTCAAGTGTCTTGTGCCACAATCACACACACGAAATGAGCCACTTTCAATCCACTTTATTACAATTCCGCAGGGCCTGCAAGACAGAACTCTTCCACCGAGCTTTCGGTTAAAGCAGCGGGCGTCCCCCCTCCTTGGGTCGGGCCCCATTTGTAGCCTGGGTCTGAGATCTCCGGTTTTATAGATCTCTGGGAAATTTAATTTCTAGTACTATCTCAAGTGGTTAAGACACTGAACTGCAGGCTGTGGAAGGTCTGTAGTTCAGCAGTTCGAGACCCGAGTGCGCTGCATGACGGAGTGAGATCCTGTCTCTGGCCCCAGCTCCTGCCAACCTAGCAGTTCGAAAGCAAGAAATTGCAAGTAGATAAATAGGGACCACTTCGGTGGGAAGGTCACAGCGTTCCGTGCACCTTGGCGTTGAGTCATGCCGGCCACATGACCACGGAAACGTCTTCGGACAGCGCTGGCTCTTTGGCTTGGAAACGGAGATGAGCAGTGCAACCCTAGAGTCGGATTCGACTGGCTTTCGAGCAAGGGAACCTTTACCTTTTTACCTTCTCTCTGCCCAACTGCTGCATGGCAAAGGAGACTTTAGCAGATCCAGCTCTTCTTTCCCCTAGGTGAGAAGCAGAACATTTTTTTTTTTTGGCTACATCAGTTTCGAACTGTAAGGCAAGGACCCTGGTGGAAAAGCTAAGCACAAAAAGAAAGGATGCACCATTAACAAGGACTATAAAGTCACCAAATATCAGTAACAGCTAATTAAAAAATATTGTTTGGTGTAATGGGTTAAGTGCGTGGACTCTAATCTGGGAGAACCGGGTTTGATTCCCCCACTCCTCCACTTGCAGCCGGCTGGATGACCTTGGGCAAGCCGTAGTTCTGATAAGAGCTGTTCTTGAAAAAAGAGCAGTTTCTGTCAAGAGCTCTCTCAGCCCCACCTACCTCACAGGGTGTCTGTTGTGGGGAGGGGAAGGGTAAGGAGTTTGTAAGCTGCGGGGTATAAATTCACTCTCTTCTTCCTCTTGTGTATGGAATACAAATTGTACTATAATTTTTACATATTTGTGCAATGATAAATATATTTTTTTCAAAACATCAACTAGACTCTTCAAGTATTTTTCACCATCTAAACAGTACATAACGTGTAAACAGTACAAATAGATATTGTAATAATAATAGTACTAATAACAATAACAATGTTGTAAGATTAAAGCTTTGAAAACACTTCTCAGTTGGAAGAATTTTCCAAACAGTATGTTCACCTGGCACAAGAAGAGATCTCTGGGCAAGATTCAACAGGTGTCCGGTAACAATTCCGTTTCAAGAAGACTTTATCAAGAATCATCCCTTTTCAAACGAATCACATACTCCAGCATATTCATCATAGCCTCAGCTCAGTTCGAGATTTCAAAACGGGAATGCCTGCCCTCAGCAAATATACACGAAAAACTCTCACCGCATCCCTGTTGGAGGGAAAGTTTTCCATGTGTATTTCCTGAAGGCAGGCGGGATTCCTTTGAAAATGGGTGATTCTTGGAAAAGTATGTAATGTTCACATGGCGAAAAATTGACAGAGCTGGTGGTGTCTGTTGTGGGGAGGGGAAGGGAATGGAGTTTGTAAGCCGCTTTGAGACACCTTTGGGTAGTGAAGGGCAGGGTATAAACCCAATCTCCTCTTCTTCTTCTTCCTCTTCCTTCCTGCCAACTGGAAAACTTTAGCTCTTGAAAACTTGTTGGAAATAAACCGCGTTATTTCTCATCCCCCTGTTTACAAAGATGCATCTTTCTGGAAAGAAGTGACACTGTTGACTTTTTTTAACTTACAAAAACTTGTGAATAGAGAATCATAGAATCCTAGAGTTGGAAGGGACCTCCAGGGTCATCTAGTCCAACCCACTGCACAAGGCAGGAAATTCACAAATACCTCCTCCCCACACCCCCAGCGACCCCCGTTCCACACCCAGAAGATAACAAAAAAACCTCCAGGACCTCCAGCCAAACTGGCCTGGAGAAAAATTGCTCCCTGACCCCAAAGTTGTGATCAACATTTCCCTGGGCATGTAAAAAAGGGCCACAAGAACTAAGCACTAATGCAACCCTCCCTCTCATGACCTGCCGAAGTTCACAGGATCAGCATTGCTGACAGATGGAAGATAAAGGCTAGATCTTGGTAGGTAAGCAGGGTCGGCCCTGGGTAGTATTTGAAAGGGAAATCACCAAGGAATACCAGGATTAGAGATGTAAAATTTCCGGAAATTTTGAAGTTTGGAAAAAACCCCGTTTTTTCCCCA
>NW_015174941.1:27987-79814 GCF_001447785.1 Gekko japonicus
CCCCCCGAATTTTTCCGTTTTTTTTCCGGGCCTTCACATCTCTAACCAGGGTTGCTATGCGGAAGCAGGTAATGGCAAACCTCCTTTGAACGTCTCTTTGCCTTGAAAACCCGACGGGTTTGCCACTAAGTCGGCTTTGACTTGATGGCAAAGCAAAAAAAGTTACAAGCGACAGCTCCGTCCTGTGGAATATCTAGGGAAGTGAATCGTTCCATATAAGATGGCTGTAGCGACCTTGAGCCCAAACAATAAGAAATGCAAAATGAGTAATCTGGGTGAGTAGGATTTTATTGGATCAACTTCTCGCAGTGCAGGATGGTGCAAGCATTCTACTTACACAGGGCTCTTCATCAGGGCTAGAAGGACAACTATCTCCTCTGCTGTATATACACATAAAGCAAGACTGATTCACAGGGAACATTTGCCTCTTGGACCGCAGCCACGGCACGCCATTCTTTCTTTCTGAGTATCTCAAGAATACTCCTCCTCCTGGGACAGGACGGTAGCCGCAGAGAGTAACCCTAGTTCTGCATCCTTTTAAAGTTGTCACCATTTTCATGAGTGCTTTTGGATCCCTCCAGTTTTAGGACCGTCTACGGAAGCAGGAGGAAAAAAAAAAGAATGGATCGGCAAGGTCCCGGGGTGAGGAAAGGACCGTGTGCGCCTTTCATTCAAAACCACGAGGACCACTCCCATGGCTGAATTTGGAAGAGGCGTGGGTATAAAAAAAGGCAGAATGCACCTGTGAGTACAGTTCTTGCTTAGAGGGCTTTATTAAGTCAAGCAGAGCTTTTTCACACAGGTAGCGTGCTTGTGGACGAGGAGTATTTGACCTCGTCCCTTTGGGACGACCCCACGTAGTTGTCCCTTCTGGCAGCGAATTCCCCGACGTTGGGCAGCCCCGGGACGACGCAGCAGCTCAGGGCGCTGCGGTAGATGCTCATGTCGTGGGCGTCGTACCACTCGTCCGTCTTCTCGTCGTAGCACTCCACGTTGAACGTCGTCGTGAAGCCGTTGAACCCGCCCACCACGAAGAGCAGGTCGTCCACCACTTCGATGCCAAAGTTGCTCCGGGGGTTGAACATGGTCGGGATGGTCCTCCAGGTGTTGGCTATCGGGTTGTAAGCCTCGGCGCTCCGAAGCCGGTTGGCGCCGTCGAATCCTCCCACCTGGAGACTCCAAAGAGACAGGGGAGTTGGTTGGCTGGGGAAAGCCACCAATCAAACCATTGAAGAATCGGTCTGCACCAACAAAAGCGTCCCCCTCTATTGGTTTGGCGCTTTATTCTTCGCCATGGATGGTTCTTTGGCTGGCCTCGGTCTATACCAGTGATGGCGAACCTTTTTGAGACCGTGTGCCCAAACTGCGACCCAAAATCCACTTATTGATCGCAGAGTGCCAACACGGCAATTGAACCTGAATACTGAGGTTCTTACTTTAGGAAAAACAACTCATACATTAACTTAAGATGATCCAAACAAAGTAAGGAACACAATCCCAAATGCTTTCATTGACTTAAAATTATTTGGCAGAGAATTCGACACTTTAATGATGGTCTGGGCCTGGCTGGGGCGACGGCACCCGTGCCCACGAAGAGGGCTCTGAGTGCCACCTCTGGCACCCGTGCCATAGGTTCGCCACCACTGGTCTATCAAAAACTACCACGTCCACCTCTCAGGGCAGTTAATTGTTATTTATTTCACCTGTTCTCCAAAGAGGTCAGAGGTTACCACACGCTCAGCATAGCATTAGCCACAAGGTATAGATAGGGGCTCTGGGGCAAGTGATGCTCTGTCTTCTTGGTGCTTGGGGGGGGGCAACAGTGGGAGGGCTTCTAGTGTCCTTGCCCCACTGGTGGACCTCCTGGTGGCACCTGGTATTATTGGCCACTGTGTGTCAGAGTGTTGGACTGGATGGACCACTGGCCTGTTCCAACATGGGCTTCTCTTATGTTCTTATACATATGGAGCAGAGGTCCATCATTGGCTATTAGCCACAAGGGATAGATAGGGGCTCTGGGGCAAGGGATGCTCTGTCTTCTTGGTGCTTGTGGGGGGGTCAACAGTGGGAGGGCTTCTAGTGTCCTGGCCCCACTGCTGGACCTCCTGATGGCACTGGGTATTTCTGGCCACTGTGTGACACAGAGTGTTGGACTGGATGGGCCTTTGGCCTGATCCAACACTGGCATCTCTTATGTTCGTAATATGGAGCAGAGGTCCATCAGTGGCTATTAGCCACAAGGTATAGATAGGGGCTCTGGGGCAAGTGATGCTCTGTCTTCTTGGTGCTTGGGGGGGTCAACAGTGGGAGGGCTCCTAGTGTCCTGGCCCCACTGCTGGACCTCCTGATGGGACCTGGTATTCCTGGCCACTGTGTGACACAGAGTGTTGGACTGGGTGGGCCACTGGCCTGATCCAACATTGGCGTCTCTTATGTTCTTGTGTTCTTATGTTATGTTCAGATTGTCCTATTATTCTATACACTTGTCAGGGATGCTCTAGGCTGATCCTCCACTGAGCAGGGGGTTGGACTAGATGGCCTCTATGACCCTTTCCAACTCTGTGATTCTAGGATTCCTAGGAGGCCCAGGTAAGGGATCTCAGGTGTCAGGAGAGACCCTTCTCCCAACCAATGTTCCCTCTAAGCTGTGGAGTCCTGTGAGCAAAAATTCTGCTTTGCCAGCTACTGGCATTGAAGTTGTGAGCGAGTGATTGGGCTGCTGCATCAATGAGTTTGCTCCAGAGCCCTCCTCCCTGAGCTAAGACAAAAAGGTGCGAGCCGGAGGCTAAAAATCTGTGAGCTGGCTCACACTGACTCAGCTTAGAGGGAACACTGCTCCCAACCCAACCCTGAGGCCCTGGAGAACCATTATGGGTGAGAGAGGTCCATAATGAGCTGGAGAGACCAGTGGTCCGATAAGGCAAGTTCATTTGAACTCCAAGGTTTCTAAGCCCACAATACGCCAACTCTCACTCTGCAGCAGGCGTCCTCAACATGGTGCCCGGGGGCGCCAGGGCATCCATCAACATCTTTCCTGGCACCTGCCAAGTGTTTTTAGAAGTGGGTGGGGCCAGGTAGAGTCCTGCCCAGTAGGGCTTCCGACTGCCCATTTGAGATCTGATTGGCTGAATAGATTCGAATAACGTCACAGCGACAGCTGTGTTGGTTCTGGTCTCCTCTTTCCCCGTTTTTAAATTTTACTCCTCTTATACGCTGCACTTGTGTGTGGTTGGTTCCTCTTCCCACGTGGCCATTTTGTGGCTTTGCCCATCACCCTGGGCAAGGATTAAAAAGTTACCCACAGGCTCAAAACGGTCGGGGATCCCTGCTCTCTCTCTCTCTCTCTCTCTCTCTCTCTCTCTCTCTCTCTCTCTCTCTCTCTCTATCTATCTATCATCTATCTATCATCTATCTATCATCTATCATCTATCTATCATCTATCTATCTATCACCTATCTATCTATCACCTAGCTATCTATCTATCTATCTATCTATCCATCCATCTATCTATCTATCATTTCAATTTATATCCCGTCTTGCCACAGAGCTGGCTCAAGGCGGCTAACAACACTAAAACATTCAAACAATAAATACATTAAAATATAGAGTAAATGCAAACAACAACCATTTGTCGTGCCAGTGATGATGTTGATGATAATAATGATGGCAGCGTACCAATATACAATTCCTTCCATCTTATCTAATCCCCTCATTTGTCAAAGTTCCCTCTCGAAATCAAGGATAATTGTATTGGACTTTTAAGCAAATTTTCATTTGAATATACGTTGAAGTTGCTAGTATTATGCATTATGGTCTGTGCTACCAAGCATTTTTGGCAAAATTACATCTCTAACCAGATCCTGAGCACCACCCTTGTAAGTTATATATAACTTATATATACCTTAAAAATACTTATAAGGTATTTTTGGGTATATATTTGGACCAGATATATCCGAGCACTCAAGTGCTCGGATATATCTGGTCCAATTATATACCCAAAAATACCTTATAAGTATTTTTAGGGTATATTCAGGTTGATATTCAGGAATCTCGGCAATAACAGTATCCTGATTCTTGTAGTTCTGGAATTTGTTTCTCGCTATTCACATCCTATAGCTGCTGGAAAGAGAAGGACCAGACCTGGGGTGTCGAACATAAGGCCCGGGGGCCAGTACCGGCCCATCCAACGTTCTTATGCCGCCCATGAGCAATTGGTTGCAAGGGAGGGAAGTGGGCGGAGCCACTCCGATTGCGGCTTCAGCATGGCAGAGCAACCTCGTCTGCAGCAGTCAAGCAGCGTGGGGGCGTCTGCCCAGTGCCGCACCACTGGCTCTCCAGTCTGCCCATATGGGTTTTCCTTTGCATCCCCCTCCCAGCCCAGGGGGCCTTGCAGTGAGGACACACCAACTCAGACCTTAACAGCTGCTGTTCTTTATACAGTTTATATCTCCAGTACCCGGCATTACGTTTTATGGCAAACATGGCCCAGCCCGACAAAATGACATTCGTGTCAGATCCAGCCCTCATAACAAATGAGTTCGACACCCCTGGACCAGACGCTCTCTCTTAGCCTCAAGCCTCCAGAGAGGGGTTACAAGATAGTCAAAGAGACAGACAGGCAAACCGTGGGTTTCCTTCCTGTTTACTACTCTGCCTCTGTCCTTTTGATGTGTAGACCGATACTCTCAGGGAATTGCTTCTTCCTTCCGTTCACATGTCTCTCTCTCACACACACAAAGAAGGAGGCACGCTTGCTCTCCATTTCTGCCACCACGGATGCAACCTCTTATCTGCATCCATCCAGGTAGTTAGAATAGGCATCTATCCCTATGTCTCGCCTATTTACTATCTAGAATGGACTTCCCTAAATAAAGAACTCTTTATTAGTTTGAAATCGACAGGGTGGCTCTGTGTAACTTTTTGTCAGCAAGCTGCCAATTATCTTCTTATTCCATTTTATATGTATGTCTATCGATGCGCTTGGTCTGCTTTCGTTTTCATATGTATCCCAGTTGATGCGCTTAATTGCTTAGCTGCTGGAACGAGTATATCTATCAAGGCCACAGGTGGTCCGCTGCTAGATAGTTGCTTGGGTGATCTCACAGAGGTACCGTGGGAAGAAGATATGTTTATGCTGCCTAGTACTGTTCGCTCCCAGGCCTGATGGCGCGCGGGGGAATTCCCGTAATTGGGCCTCAGTTGTTTGAATGCACTATAACCCGTCAGATCCATTGATTCCCCTCATTCCTAACAGTGACCCTGTACATGCATCTATAGCTTCAAATAAAGTAAAACCTTTCTACAAGAGTGTGCTTCTTTGACGCTGTGGGGAAGCCTGACACTTTTTAGCTTTGCTAGCACACTCAGGACAAAGAGAAGCTTCCGTTGCATGTATGCCTTGTGCGCTCTGCGACAACAGGATACAGGTGACTGGCTTACCATACCAGTGAACCTAACTCTCAGCCATTTGGCCAGTCTATGTCTGCGCCCAACCAAAGAAAGCGCAAACAGCGTTCTTGCTAATTTACTGTGAAAGCATTGCCACCACCCCCTGCCCCCCCCTTAAAAGCGAATAAAGAACTCTGGCCCTACCGCGTAGACGTGCTCCCCGTACGCAATGACGCCGATGCCGCTCCGCCTGCTTCTCATCGGTGCGATCAAGCTCCACTGATCTACTTTGGCGTCGTACACCTCGGCTGTGAACAGGCACTCGTTCCCGTTGAATCCACCACAGATGTAGACCTTTTTCCCCCCCGTTTCAAAGCCAAGTGGGGAGGAAAAGGCAGAAAGTTATAGCGGTGTTAGCAGATGAATGAGTCTATCACTACAGTATTGCCTTAAAGCGGTGCCCGGTTAAAGCCTGGAATCGGACAACAACCTTTAGCAGGTAAATCCAGGTGCATGTTTTAATTTTATTGTGATTTTTTAATAAAATTGTTATCTTCTGCCTAGGAAGATCTGTAGGCTACCGCAAGACAAGGTTATTAAAGTGGCTCTGGACGGAAGAACTAAAGTCACAGGGACAGAAGAACTAAAGTCACAGGGACAGAAGAACTAAAGTCACAGGGACAGAAGAACTAAAGTCACAGGGACAGAAGAACTAAAGTCTTGACTGTGCCATCAACCACAGCAGTGGGGACACGAGACAAGGCCTTTTCAGTGGCAGCCCCGTGGCTATGAACAACCTCCCCAGGGAAGTGCACCCGGCCCCCTCACTCTCAGAAGACAAGTTTTATTCATGACGGCATCTGATTAGTTCTTCTGCCCGTCGACAGTTTTAAATTACTGATTTTAACTAGTGCTTTTTCCATTCAATTTGATTTATTACGGTCAAAGATCAGCAAATGCCTTAAAATGTTACATACAGTTAACAGCGAAATACAGCCAGACAATTGGTACGGGTAAAAATTTTAGTTAAGACAACGTGGATTTTAAAATTTCCTAAGAATAGTCTTCTGTCTAGTTAGGATAGCCGTAGCACAAAATCTTGCTACCTTAGCAGCAGCTTCATTACAAATATCAGCTAAAAGAAGAGTAGAATACAACTGATTAGACCTGCTTGGGTAGGGGACGATCAGTGGTCATTTCGTAGAAAAAGAGGTGCAGGAGCTCATTAGCATAACTCATTTGCATATGCCACACCCCCTGACATCACCGGAAGTGTGTCAGAAGGCAACACCCACCGCTCAGGCTCCACTGGACTGTTTTGGATTGCTAGCTATTTGGGGGGGGGGGGAACGTGCAGATCTGCCCTTGCGGAGGAGGGAGAGCTTGTGCCTGAATAAGACTTGGTCTTAAAGGTGCCACTGGACTGTTTTGGACCGGGGGGCCGGGGGGGGGGGCTCTGCAACTTACCTGGCTGCTTCTTGCTCTGACTGAGGGCTGCTGGGAGCAGGGGGCAGGGCTTGTTGCATGTGCCTGCCCTTTGGGCTCTTTACTGCCGGAGCTCCGCTCCTGTAGGAAATGACCCCTGGCGACGATTATTTAGGAACGGATCTCGTGATAAAATCGACAAGATAAAAGAACGTGCTCAATTGTATCAACCTGTCCAGAATTACAAGGACAAAGTCGGCTTGCGTGTGGGGTGTGAGCATACGTCCCTTGCAGGAGGGCCGATGGGAGAACATTTAATCGTGCCAAAGCAAAAGCTCTGCACTGCTTTGGGGGTTCTAACAAATAAAGGTGACTGGATGGAGCAAATTTTAGATTTTTATTTCTCACCACTAAAAGGTGTGAGGCTCGTGCTCGGTCCACTCGGAGGGAAGTGTCCCATAATCCTTCTTTTGACAACCGCTTTGGCTCCTTGAAACCCGAGGTGTAGAAGGGCAGTGCTAGAGAAGCCTAGAAGTGCCGGTTTTTATTCTATTGCGGAAACCCAGCTGGAGTTAAGTCATTTTTTCCTGGGAGACCCCAAAAGACTTGACAGCTGGTGTCCTACCCTGAGATCTGGCGACCCTAGCAGATAACCGCCCCCTACACAACCAACCACCGGACGGATGCTCCCGACTGGTTACCTTTCCGTACAGGGTTGTGGCGCTTGCGTCACTCCTCTGCTCGTGCATGGGGGCAATCAGAGTCCACTGGTTGGTCTCGGGCTCGTACCTCTCGGCCGTGTTGAGGCGCACGTAGCCGTCAAAGCCACCCATGGCGTAGATGAAGTTTTCCAGGACAGTGACGCTCACGTAGCAGCGCCGGGAGTGCATGGGGGCCACTTGGTGCCACGTCTTCTTGACGGGCTCGAACCGCTTGACGCTGTTGAAATAGTCCACGCTGTCGAAGCCGCCGATGATGTACACGTAGCCCTTTAGGTAGGCGGCGCCGTGGTACGCCCGGGGGCTCTCTTGCTGGCACGTGACGTTCACCCAGCGGTCCGCTCGGGCGTCGTACGTCTCGATGGCGTTGGTCGGGCTGCCGCCGCTCCAGCCGCCGATGGCAAACAGGATGGCGTACGGCAGTCGGGGCCTCGTCAGCGGGTTGGTGAAGTCGGAGCTGGACGGGCCGTTCATATTGAGGTCGTACATGGCCTTCAGGGCGTCAATGATGATGGGCTTGCACTCCTCGCTGTCTTTCACGTAGTCGTGCATCTTGACGTTGTTCATGAAATATTCCGCATGCATCAAGGCCAAGCGGACCTACAGGAAGACCAATCAGAGAGTTGCAAACGAGGACAAGGGGGAAGCCCGGCTGCAGTAACCAGAAGCCGCGCGTAACGAGAGAGAAAGTCACGAAACAAAGTATAACATCAAAGACGCAAAAGCAGCCGTGACCAAACTACGAATGTCGTTTCAATTATACTCAATGAATTTCAAATCTGAATCATTCATGCACAAAATTGGCTTTTAGAAACTCGCAAGATCATATTCTTGCCCCAGGCCAAAGGTATGCCGATACATACTGGAAAAGTCCCAAAGGAAATTTTTTGTTGTTCAGTCGCACAGTCGAGTCCGACTCTTTGCGACCCCATGGACCAGATCCCGCCAGGCCTTCCTGTCTTCCGCCGTCCACTGAAGTTGGCTCAATTTCATGTCCGTTGCATCGATGACACTGTCTAACCATCTCATCCTTTGCCGTTCCCGTCTTCTTTGACCTTCAGTCTTTCCCAGCATCAGGGTCTTCTTCTCCAGTGAGTGCTCCCTTCTCATTGGGTGGCCAAAGTATTTGAGCTTCAGTTTCATTATCTGGCCTTCCAGGGAACAGTCAGGGTTGATTTCTTTTAGGATTGACTGATTTGATCTCCTTGCAGTCTAAATGGTTGTGAGGATTTTTTATGGTTCAAATAAAGTATAGTAAGTAAGCTTTGGTAAAACTTGATTTGTGGGTAGTACTTTGTGTTTAATAGGATTAGATATATCATTGAATGTCTACAGATATTCTTGAGGGCAGAAGACACTTGGTTGTATCTAAAGCAACAAACAGTACAGGCATCAATTACAAATTGAGGTTAAAATAAGTTACTTTGTTCAAAGATTTATTGAAGAATGTATCATTCTTTAAAGCTTACTTTTTTTGTAATTAGTGTGTTGGTTTGAATGTATAACTGTTCTTATGACCTTTATGTATATTTTTATTGTTATATTTGTTTTATTGTTTTAATCCTACCAATAAAATGTTAATGAGAAAAAAAAAGAGTCTTCTCCAGCACCACAGTTCAAAAGAATCTATTCTCCGGCGCTCGGCCTTCCTTATAGTCCAACTCTCGCAGCCATACGTGACTACTGGGAATACCATTGCTTTGACCATGCGGACTTTTGTTGGCAGGGTGATGTCTCTACTTTTTATCATGCTGTTTAGGTGCGCCATCGCTTTCCTCCCAAGGAGCAGGCGTCTTTTAATTTATCACAATTTCAGTGAGCAATATTCTTCAGACAATTTGGGTATCATTTTCAAAAATTCATATTCCATCAACCATTCAGTAGGAAAGTCAATGGTCCCAGCAGACTTGGAATGCCTGTTTCACTCCTAGTTTCCTCAAGATCGGGACTCCAATCTACAACTATTCAAATGCGAATACAAAATTCCAAGAAGTTCTCTTATCCGTCGGCATTCACCTTCAAGTTCTATCATAGAACTTTGCTCACTGAAATTGTGATAAGTTATTAGCCTTTGGGACTTTTCCAGTATGTATCAGCATACCTTTGGGTTGGGAGAAGAATATGATTATGTGACTTTATAAAAGCCAATTTTGTGCATGAATGATTCAGATTTGAAATTCATTGAGTGTAATTGAAACGACGTTAGTAATCTGGTCACGACTGCTTTCGCATCTTTGATGTTATACAGTACAACCATTCAAATGTTACACAATCTACAACTATTCAAATGTGAATACAAAATTCCAAGAGGTTCTCTCATCCGTCGGCATTCGCCTTCAAGTTCTATCATAGAACTTTGCTCACTGAAATTGTGGTAAGTTATTTGCCTTTGGGACTTTCCCAGTGTGTATCGGCATACCTTTGGACTGGGGCAAGAATATGATCGTGAGTTTATAAAAGCCAATTCTGTGCATGAATGATTCAGATTTGAAATTCATTGAGTGCAATTGAAACGACGTTAGTAATTTGGTCACGACTGCTTTCGCATCTTTGATGCTACACAATAGGGAACACGGCTGCCTGGAGAGATGGAGGCAAAAGGCGACATACATCCCATGCCAATCTCTCCAGTTCTCAGAAAACTTGAGGCAACCCAAGTAGACGCAGGTGGTAAAAGACAATATCCTGTTCCCTCCTAACCTGGCTTGGGTGTGAATCTCAGCCTCCGGCATGTGCGGCTAAGTGCGGACTACTCCCTATCCTCCTGCCAACTGCAAAGACCACAGGACAAGGGATAACCCACTAGCTTGAGGTCTCCGTGTCTCTCTGAGACCACAAATCATTCTATGTTTTATTTATTTATTTCACTGAGTTTATGAATCGCCCACCCTGCAAGCAGGCTCTGGGTGATCTACAGCCTTATAGGACATTTAAAATACAATCAGTATATGTAATTAAAGTTTGCCAGCAGTAAAATCAATCATTTAAAACCAATCCAAGGGAGTGATACAATAATCCCCCTTTACCGGCCAACTCTGCTGTCCCACACGGCAGGGTGTGGAAGGGTGGGGGGGGGGCACAGGAAGAAATGGGAGGGTGCCGGTCAGCTAAAAGCCTGGCAAAACATCTCTGCCTGACAGACCCTGAGGAACTGCGTCAGATGTTATTTGCTGTGTACATCGGCCAGAGCCCTGTGAACTCAGGGACTGGGTGATTTATCCTCTGGTTATAATAGTAATATCTGAGCTGAACAGGACTGCTGTCAGTTCTAGCCCCGCGCTGGTGTGAGCTGCCAGCCTTGTCCCCAGCTCGCCGTCCGCCCAGCGGTTCGAAAGCTTCGGCGAGTAGATAAAATGGGCACCACTCCTTAGAGAGAGTGGGCACACTGAACCCCCCCCCCCCCGTGGGGTGGAGCGGTGTTAACCCCGGCACCCCCCCCCCCCCGTGGGGTGGAGCGGTGTTAGCCGGCGAACGGAAGTCCAGCTCGCATGATGGAAAGCCTAGAGCAGTGGTGGCGAACCTATGGCACGGGTGCCAGAGGTGGCACTCAGAGCCCTCTCTGTGGGCACGGGTGCCATCGCCCCAGCCAGGCCCAGACCATCATTAAAGTGTCGAATTCTCTGCCAAACCATTTTAAGTCAACGAAAGCATTTGGGATTGCTTTCCTTACTTTGTTTGGGTCATCTTAAGTTAATGTATGAGTTGTTTTTTCTAAACTAACACCTCAGTATTCAGGTTAAATTGCCGTGTTGGCACTTTGCGATGAATAAGTGGGTTTTGGGTTGCAGTTTGGGCACTCGGTCTCTAAAAGGTTCGCCATCACTGGCCTAGAGAGATCTCCTTGGCGTGAAGAAAAGCCTGTAATGGGCCGTCTGGCCAGGCGATGGCAGTGTGGCGCTACAACTCAAGGAGTCTGGAGAAAAGCTGACGTCATCAAACTCGGCTGAGGAAATATGCCGTTCCGGATCACGTCTCATCTGCATCTGAACAAAACCCTCGTCGGCTGTGAATGTGTGCAATTTGAGATGCATATATGTTGTCCTCCCTTACCCCACAAAGCATTGTTAGTCCCTCGTGAAAAACGAGTAACTGTAAATCGCTCAGAGCCAGCAAGCTCTGCAGGATTGAGCGATCAATAAATCGAAAGGTTATTATTTATTATTATTTAATTTATAAATAGATAAAAGGTTTGGAAAGATCTCTGCCTGAATCCTAGAAGTGCTGCCACAAATCAGAGTAAAGAGCACTGGCATTCATAGAATGTTCGAGTTGGAAGGGGCCTTGCAGGTCACCTAGTCTAACCCCCCTGCACTCTGTATGAGCATAGCAGAAAGAAGAAGAGGAGAAGAGATTGGATTTCTACCCCATGGCCCTTCACTACCCGAAGGAGTCTCAGAGCGGCTGACAATCTCCTTTCCCTTCCCCTCCCCACAACAGGCACCCTGTGAGGTAGGCAGGGCTGAGAGAGCTCTTGACAGAAACTGCTCTTTTTTCAAAGACGGCTCTTATCAGAACTAGGGCCTGCCCAAGGTCATCCAGCCAGGCGCAAGTGGAGGAGTGGGGAATCAAACCCGGTTCTCCCAGATTAGAGTCCGCGCACTTAACCCACTACACATAAACTATGACATACCGGAAAGATGGTCGTCCAGCATCCGCTGGAAAACATCCAGCGAAGGAGCCTCCACCACCTCCCGAGGCAGACCGTTCATGCACTCAAGACAGCCACTGTGGGGCCGTGGCTAGAGTGTTGGGCTAGGATCCGAGAGACCCAGGTTCAAATCCACCATGGAAACTTGCCAGGTGACCATGGGCCTGTCACGCCCCTCAGCCTATCCAGCCTCCCAGGGTAGTTGTGAGGATTAAAAAAAAATGGAGGATGGAAGAATGTTGTGAACCACTTTGGATCCCAATTTGCGGGGTGGGGAGGGGATGTAAATGAAGTCAATAAACAAATACATTATTGTGGAATTAGCTATAAAGTTCTAACGCATGGGAGGAGGAGGAGATTGGACTTATACCCCGTGTGCTGCCCCAGCCAGCGTTTAAACTGTAGTTAAGTAGAACTGCCATATATATCTTTAAGAGCAGTGGCTCCTGGGAATTGAAGTCTTTAGTTAGACATCCCACAGCATCCGGCACTCAGAGAGGCGCGAGGATTAGAGTTTACATCTCTCTTCCCGTGGCCTTCTGTTATCTTCGAACAGCAAGGAGTGGGGACACGCATCCTTTTCACCATGAGCCAGTGAAATGAATTAGATTACGAAGATGTGAGTAAAGAGTCTTATAAATGCACGTGGACTTAATAATAAAAATGATTTTTTAATTCTACTTTGAATCTGGCCATGCGTTGAATCTGTCCAGAACCCAAAGGAGTCTCAGAGCAGCTTTCAATCTCCTTCCCCTCCCCCTCCCCACCACAGACACCCTGGGAGGCGGGTGGGGCTGAGAGAGCTCTTTCGAGAACTGCTCCTGAGAGAACAGCTCTGAGGGAACTGGTGACTGACCCAAGGTCACACCGGCAAACGAATCGTCAGGGAGAGGGAACCTGTGACTGACCCAAGGTCACACCTGCAGCTGCATGTTGGAGGAGTGGGGAAGAAGGAGGAGGAGGAGGAGATTGGATGTATACCCCATGGCCCTTCACTACCCAAAGGAGTCTCAGAGCGGCTTTCAATCTCCTTCCCCTCCCCCTCCCCACCACAGACACCCTGGGAGGCGGGTGGGGCCGAGAGAGCTCTTTCGAGGACTGCTCCTGAGAGAACAGCTCAGAGGGAACTTGTGACTGACCCAAGGTCACACCTGCAGCTGCATGTTGGAGGAGTGGGGAAGAAGGAGGAGGAGGAGGAGATTGGATTTGTACCCCATGGCCCTTCACTACCCAAAGGAGTCTCAGAGCAGCTTTCAATCTCCTTCCCCTCCCCCTCCCCACAACAGACACCCTGGGAGGCGGGTGGGGCTGAGAGAGCTCTTGAGAGAACTGCTCCTGAGAGAACAGCTCCGAGGGAACTTGTGACTGACCCAAGGTCACACCAGCAGCTGCATGTTGGAGGAGTGGGGAAGAAGGAGGAGGAGGAGATTGGATTTGTACCCCATGGCCCTTCACTACCCAAAGCAGTCCCAGAGCAGCTTTCAATCTCCTCCCCCTCCCCCTCCCCTCAACAGACACCCTGGGAGGTGGGGGTGGGGCCGAGAGAGCTCTTTCGAGGACTGCTCCTGAGAGAACAGCTCCGAGAGAACTGGTGGCTGACCCAAGGTCACGAGGGAAAACGAGTCGACAGGAAGAGCTAACCTTGGGGAGCAGCACTGCCATGTGCTGCTTCCTGTTCTGGGGGTCGTGGGTGATCCATTTGAGGATGGCTTCGAACACCGCGTCTTCCTGCTTCACGTTGAGTTCGTCCTTTTCAATGATGTCTTGAAACTCATTGACCGAGAGCTCCAGGAATTCGGTCGACGCTTTCACCATCTCCTCGAAGTTGTGCAGGATGAACATGTAGGCCGTCTGCCGCAGGTCGGGGCAATAGTAGTACTCCGTGAACTTGCAGATCCCGATACAGTTCTCCAGGCAGAGCTGGCATTTCATGAAGTCGGAACACGCCCGGACGATGCCCATCACGTTGAACTGGTCGGCGGCCACAAAGAGTCTCTCCACGTTATCCACCGTGATGGGCACTGTCCTTGTGTAGGCGTACTCGATGATCAGTTTCATCATATCCGGAGTGATGCCGGGAATATTATACACCCTCTTCTCTGTGTTATTCCAGCTGCTGGTGAACAGGGCTCTGGGAACAAAAAAGGAGACACAAGTCCAATGTCCCCTCTAAGCTGTGGAGTCTTGTGAGCAAAAATTCTGCCTTCTGAGCTACTGGCTTTAAAGCTGTGAGCGAGCGATTTGGCTGCTGCATAAAGTAGTTTGCTCTGGAGCCCCATCCTTCCTGAGCTAAGACAAAAATGTGTGAGCCGGAGGCTTAAAAACTGTGAGCTAGCTCACACTGACTCAGTTTAGAGGGAACACTGGATACAACCACTGCTTTCTTGGGTCCTGGAAGATCCGGGACAGGAAGAAGCAGTTATTTCTTCACATGGAGAAGAAATTCGCTTTTGTAATTCGCCTCCATGAGGCGTGGAGATGGCCATAGGCCTTAGATTGCTTTAGAAGAAGTTTAGACGAATACACAGAGGGCAGAGCAACTAACAGACCAGTTTGCCCAGGGATCCTGGAGGGTTCCCCCCCCCCTTCTTCTGGGCATAGAACAGGGGTCATTGGGGACTTGTGTGGGGGGAAAGCATTTGTGAATTTCCTGCATTGTGCAGGGGGGTGGACTAGGCCAGGTATGCCCAACAGGTAGATCTCATCCTTCCAAAAGGTCGATCACCAACCCCACTTGGTCTCACTAATGGTCTCACTAATGAGCAAGAGCGAAGTTTGAAAGATCGCGCAAGATCAGCCTGGAACAATACTTGACCTACATCCAATGTTCCCTCTAAGCTATGGAGTCTTGTGAGCAAAAATTCTACTTTGTGAGCTACTGGCATTAAAGTTGTGAGCGAGCAATTTGGCTTTGCTCTGGAGCCATCCTTCCTGAGCTAAGACAGAAATGTGTGAGCCGGAGGCTAGAAAAGTGTGAGCTAGCTCACGCTAACTCAGCTTAGAGGAAACACTGCCTACATCTAACACAAATAACTCTGAATAAAAGTTAAATAAAGATATTGAGACAGTTAAAGACAGTTAAAGGAAGTTATAACGCAATAGAAAATTTTAAAAATATTCGCAGTTCTTTCTGGATCTTCGTCTCTGTTTTGTTTCTGCTTATTTTGCTTACCAGTAAATGACAGAAGGTGCATTATAAATGGGGGGGAGGGGACACAACTTTAGCGGGTTAAAATCTAATTTGAAACTTTATTTTCATGGTGGTAGATCACCGGCACTTTTGGCCGGAAAAAACAGATCACTACCTGTTCGAAGTTGGACATGCCTGGACTAGAGGACCCTGAAGGAAATAGAACCACCCACCCCCATTCAAAGGCATGGACTTCTGGGTTTTTTGGAAGGATGAGATCACCACCGACTTACCTTTCTAAGAAACTTGGTTCAACAACACAGGAGAGAAAACACAGATAGCTTCTCCAGGAGAGAAAACACAGATAGCTTCTCCAGGAGAGAAAACACAGATAGCTTCTCCAGGAGAGAAAACACAGATAGCTTCTCCAGGAGAGAAAACACAGATAGCTTCTCCAGGAGAGAAAACACAGATAGCTTCTCCAGGAGAGAAAACACAGATAGCTTCTCCAGGAGAGAAAACACAGATAGCTTCTCCTAGAAAGTGGCAGCAGCTAACATGTTATTAAATTCTGTTCACGTCCAATGCTCCCTCTGAGCTGTGGAGTCTTATGAGCACAAATTCTACTTTGTGAGCTGCTGGCATTAAAGGTGTGAGCGAACGATTTGGCTGCGGCATAAATTGGTTTGCTCTGGAGCCGTCCCTTCCTTGAGAGCCAGTTTGGTGCGCGGACTCTGATCTGGGAGAACCGGGTTTGATTCCCCCACTCCTCCACTTGCGCCTGGCTGGATGACCTTGGGCAAGCCGTAGTTCTGATAAGAGCTGTTCTTGAAAAAGAGCAGTTTCTGTCAAGAGCTCTCTCAGCCCCACCTACCTCACAGGGTGTCTGTTGTGGGGAGGGGAAGGGAAAGGAGTTTGTAAGTCGCTCTGAGACACCTTTGGGGAGTGAAGGGCGGGGTATAAATCCATCTCTTCTTCTTCCTGAGCTAAGAAAAATATGAGCCGGAGGCTAAAAAAATGTGAGCTATCTCACACTAACTCAGCTTAGAGGGAACTCTGTTCACATGCTTCCTCCCAGTTTTCAGTTTTCTACTGAGGCTTGATACAGTCAGACAATGGGGTCCAGCCAACTCGGCAGAGTCTACGATGACTGGCCGTGGCTCCGGCATTCTTTCCCGGTGTCTCTTGCCAGGATCGTACCTGGACCAGTTCTGCACACCGCTCACAGGTTCCCCTACTAAGTTGCAACTGTGCCTCAGCCAGCGAAGGGTAAGTGAACTGTTCTTAAAACAAACTCCAACAGGTTAAGAGCCCCACTCTAACTATAACCACTGAACTGTACACGTTTGGATCAGCAAAGAACACAAATGGGCCAGTGCATCTTCTAAGAAGAGAAGAGACTGGATTTATACCCCGCCCTTCACTACCCAAAGGAGTCTCAGAGCGGCTTCCAATCTCCTTTCCCTTCCCCTCCCCACAACAGACACCCTGGGAGGTTAGGTGGGGCTGAGAGAGCTCTCCAGAGAACTGCCCTTGAGAGAACAGCTCTGAAAGAACTTATGGCCCAAGGTTGGACTTGAAACAAGAGCAGTATGCCATAGAAGTAATTACAGAAGTCTTCCATCTATGTAGTCTTTAAGTGTGAGGGCTCTTTGATAAAGAAACGGGCTGAAAGTAAACTGGGACCGTGTCCAGAATCTTTCACAAGCTGTATTGATCAGAAGTAGATGCTGTAAAATCTATCACAAGCTGTACCCCACTTGCCTACCACAAGGAATCCGACTGACGACGACCTTAAAATTCTATTGTCTGATAAGTTCTCGGCAATTACTTTGTCTGTTGCTGAATTCTTAGCTTATGTTTGGAAGCTTAGGGTAAGGGCGTACAAGTCTTAACCCCCTTGTATTCTTTAGAATTGTTATATTCTCAACTGAGTTTATTATTTCTGAAAAGTATAAAAATGATCCCTTGTTGGTGCAGCTTGGTGTAATTTCGTTCTATTTATTTTTTATTTGTTTCATTGTTCTCTTTGTTGCTGTGTTATGCCAATAAAGGTCTATGCAAGAGATAAAGTGGCCCCAGCTACATGCACAAGCTGTATTGAGCAAAAGTATAGGCTGTTGTTCATTATTACTGGTTATTGTAAGAAATAGACAATGTTGTCCTTTGGAATACTTGTATCAGTACAAATAACAAGAATCCTATAAGTTACATTGAGCACCATTGTATTATTCATGAGTAACTTTAAAGAGTCTGTGTCTATCGGTTGCCATCTAATGGTATAGATTGCTTTTGTATTGGGTTAACTGTCCATGA
The DNA here is from genome assembly GCF_001447785.1 of Gekko japonicus. NCBI lineage: Eukaryota > Metazoa > Chordata > Lepidosauria > Squamata > Gekkonidae > Gekko > Gekko japonicus. The sequence continues at coordinate 45,614 of NW_015174941.1, forward strand.
GCCTGTGATTTGGTGTGAGGCAGGGGGGCTGAGAGAGCTCTCTCGTGAACGGCTCGTGAGAGGACAGCCCTGAGAGAACTTGTGACTGACCCAAGGTCACCCAGCAGCTGCACGTGAAGTGGGGAATCAAACCCGGTTCTCCCAGATCAGAGTCCGCGCTCTGAGCCACGACACCAAACTGGCCTGTCAAGTGCTGCCAATTCGCAGCCGACGTGCGGCAACCCCATACAGTTTTCAAGGCAACCAATAGAGCTGGTCTGCCGTTGCCTGCCTCTGTGTCGTGACCCAGGTCTTCCTCGGCGGCCTCCCATCCAAGGACTAATCAGGGCCGACGCGGCTTAGCTTCCAAGATCAGATGAGATTTTGGCTAGCCTGGGCCCATCCAGGTGTGGACCCATGGCATCTTATAACCTCTTATTTAAAAAAAAAAAAAAACCCACCCAAGACAACAGGACAAGACATCGCTTTAGTACATCGGGGCACTGACCGAAAGTAAGAGCTGCAGCTGCAGAGGATGTTCTTGTGGGCGTTGAACTCGCAGCCGTTGACCTTGATGACCACGTCGCAAAGCTTCCCTTCCAGCCGAAGCTCGTTGAAGACCGTACAAGCCATGGCGCTCATCTTCCGCTCCATGTGGCAGTGGGAGTACCCCGCCGAAGCGGAGGCGTCGTCCATATTTTTTTTTCCGAGGCGGGGGGAGGGCAGGAGAAAGAGCCGCCGGGCCTTTCACTTAAACCTTTCTCTTGGAGGGGGAAAAAAACTGTGATTGGCTCAGAGGTTCCAGAACCTTTCTCATAATGAGATCCCCCCCCCCTCCTCGACGTGACCACCTTCTAGAATCTTGGCCACCCTGCTCGGAAGAAACCCGCTCAGAGTACACAATGGAGAGCGAGACTGGGATACCCGTTCCTGCGCGTTTTTTAAAAGGAGTCACGTCGGTGCAAAGACGACAGTCATCTCGTAGCAAACGTTGGCACACAACGTGGTGGCGCTGAGACGTTATTACACGTAGAGCACACCCCGCCAATTGTCCACTTGCGCCAAATTTACCTACCCAGAGTCAACGGCGGGCCCCAAACGTAAATTTTGGTGCAACTGCTTTCGATGACACCGAGCGACATAGAACCGCTTAAGCGTTTTTAGGTATTGCTCGGATGGGGAGTTGTTTTGAAAATAATGCTGTGTTTTCTCGTCTTTCTCAAACGGCTGCCACAGAATAGGCACAGAACACAGCAGGGGTGGAGAGGGCAGGACCGCTTTCTGAACAAAGGCAAGGGCATTTCCAGAGCCTGAGCTGAACGATACATATTCAGACCTCAAGCACGCTTTTCACCCAATTTCAGAAGATTATGTTTAAACTCCCATGTGCAGGATTGCAAGAGGTCAATTTACAACAGTCGTTGCGGGCACAAGGTGAGAATGACTGGCTGTGCTGCAGAATTGCCGAGTGAAGGACGGAGAGGACGGTTAGTAGAAGAAGAGATCGGATTTATACCCCACCCTTCACTCGGAGTCTCAGAGAGGCTTACAATCTCCTTTCCCTTCCCCTCCCCACAATAGACACCATGTGAGGGAGGCAGGGCTGAGAGAGCTCTGGAGAGAACTGCTCTGAGAGAACTCGTGACTGACCCAAGGTCACACCAGCAGCTGCAAGTGGAGGAGTGGGGCGTCAAACCCGGTTCTTCCAGATTATCATAGAATCATAGAATGTTAGAGTTGGAAGGGACCTTGCAGGTCATCTAGTCCAACCCCCTGCACTCTGCAGGAGCATAGCTGAAAGATAGCCCTTCATATCTACAACATACCCGAAAGATGGTCGTCCAGCCTCCACTTGAAAACGTCCAGCGAAGGAGCATCCACCACCTCCCAAGGCAGACTGTTCCACTGCTCGACCACTCTTACAGTTAGGAAGTTTCTCCTGATATTTAGCCGGTAACGACTCCCTTGTCATTTCCACCCATTAGATCTAGTCTTGCAGTCCGGAGCAAAAGAGAATAGATCTGAACCATCTTCTACATGACAGCCCTTCAAATACACAAAGACTGCAATCCTGTCCCCTCTAAGCCTTCTCTTGCCCAGGCTAAACAGACCCAACTCTTTCAGCCTTTCCTCATAATAAGACTTTGATTCCAACCCTCTCACCATCCTGGTTGCCCTCTTCCGGACACGCTCGAGCTTGTCAACATCCTTCCTAAAATGTGGTGCCCAAAACTGGGCACAGGACTCCAGGTGAGGCCTGACCATAGCAGAACAGAGCGGAACTACCACCTCCCGTGATCTGGATTAGAGTCCGCGCACTTAACCGCTACACCAAACCGGCTCTATTTAATAACGCAGAAGACCAATTCTGATTACGTCTCCAGAAGAACCACTACCAGTGAGTGACACAGGAGCACTGTTCTTCTTGGCACTCATTAGATATCACGTGCCATACACTTTTAACTCAGATGCGCAACATGCCGTTTACCTGCCCTACCCCCAAGGACTCATGACGCAGCTTATTCTAGGCTGCCTGATTCAGTGAGAACACTACGGGCAAAGTTCCCTCTAAGCTGAGTTAGTGTGAGCCAGCTCACAGTTTTTTAGCCTCCAGCTCACACGTTTTTGTCTTAGCTCAGGAAGGATGGCTCCAGGGCAAACTAATTTATGCACCAGCCAAATTGCTCGCTCACAACTTTAATGCCGGTAGACCACAAAGTAGAATTTTTGCTCACAAGACTCCACAGCTTAGAGGAAACAGTGACTACGGGTCTGGCAAAATTCAGTGGAAAGTTACGATGATGGAAGCTATGATTAAAGGTTTCACAGCGCAGAGGGAGCTGTAGTTCCTTTGAAAACTGGGCATCTGCTTAGGCCGTAGAAGACAGAAAGCTGCCACTGATCATCCGGCGACAAGAAGCTGGGGAGTACAAAGCATCCCAGTTTCAACCGCATCTACGCATCTGAGGCAAAGCGTCCCCTGCCAGCCCAGAATCAGGTCCCGAAAAGAATTATCCTTAAAAAGGTGTGAAGCCTGAGTAAGGCTGAAGGAACCGGGTCTGTTTAACGGAGAGAGAAAGCAACGAAGGGAAGCCACCAGTTCCCAGACGCTGCCTAGACCATCAAGCAGCCCGCATTCGAAGACACCATGTGAGGGAGGCGGGGCTGAGAGAGCTCTGAGAGAACTGCTCTGAGAGAACTTGTGACTGACCCAAGGTCACACCAGCAGCTGCAAGTGGAAGAGTGGGGAATCAAACCCGGTTCTCCCAGATTATCATAGAATCATAGAATGCTAGAGTTGGAAGGGACCTTGCAGGTCATCTAGTCCAACCCCCTGCACTCTGCAGGAGCGTAGCGGAAAGAGAGCCCTTCATATCTACAACATACCCGAAAGAGAAAAACCATCCCCTTTGCGAGGTTATGGAAAGATATCACGGCGGACAACTGACAACTTGGGCACTCGCCAAGCTAATTCCCCGGCAGCCACGCTTTCTATCTTCATTTCTTTTTTGTGAGGCTAGGAAGGCATTCTACGGCAAGAGTGGTGTAGATTCAAATTCCCACTCAGCTGTGAAGCTCACTGGGTGACCTTGGGCTGCTCATTCTCTCTCAAAGGGTTATTGCGGGAATAAGATGGAGGGAGCAAGAAACGCATTTACCACCCAGAGGTTCCTGGAGAAAGGGTGAGATGAAAAAGTACAAGACAGGCAGACAGATTACCTGGGAAACTCCCTGTTCTAGTAATACATTTTCTTTAAACTGGTCTCTGGCATGGAGTTCCTGAAGCCACCGAGTAAACTGTCCCCTTCTTTCTTTATAACTAGTAGCTTTTGCACCGCACTGGAGATTAATAGAGACATCTGGCTCAAAATGACACGACCCAGAGCAAGATCTTGCCGATTCTTTTTGAGGAATAAATCCAGACACTGCTTTGTAGCCTAACGCGTTACAGTCAGTGTTCCCTCTGAGCTGCGTGAGTGTGAGCTAGCTCACAGTTCTCTAGCCTACAGCTCACACATTTTTGTCTCAGCTCAGGAAGGACGGCTCCAGAGCAAACTAAATTATGCAGCAGACAAATCGCTCGCGCACGGCTTTAATGCCAGTAACCCACCAAGTAGAATTTTTGCTCACAAGACTCCACAGCTTAGAGGGAACATTGGTCACAGTCTGGGTACACTTACGCCGAAGTCCACACAAAAGTACCAAGCAGTAAAATCTACTTTGACATTTTAATTCGGTATAGATGGAGAGAGATTTCGAAAAGGTCGCTGTTCAAAGTATACTCCCCCACGTTTCGTCTCTTTGTCGTGAGGACGTTTTGCGGGAGTGCGGATAAGAACTTTTCATACAGCAATGTGGAAAAAAGAAATAAATAGGAGAAACTGACCGGGATAAGTTTCGTAACAAAAAAGTTTCCCTGAGCATTGTAAGTTTCACTGCTTTTCGGGTGGCACCTGAAGATACCTTTCTCCCAACGCTGTCCACAACACCGCCAACTAAGGCTTAACGCCTCCCACAAACACAGACTCTCATCTGCCAGTCCCATCCCAATTTTTCAAGTGTCTGCTGGACCCAGTTTTGCTCTTTTCGGGTTCAGGTATACTCGCAGAGATGGCCGCATCCCGCGGGGCAGTGGGAGCTGGTCTCCAGCCATTTCATGATGTGTTGGAGATGCCCGCCGTGACTGCAGCCCTGGCACCACACGAACAGGCCCTTCACCACGTGGTGGCACACGGCGCACATGCTGGCGCACTGCCGACACCTGGAGAGAGACCAGAGGGTGAGTCAGCCAAACGGAAAGACTGGGCCACGTTAACATTCAGATGGAGCTCAGATCCCGGAGCAAGAAGTATAAAAATCGGCGAAGGTCCCACAAGGAGAGGGCCCCAGGGTATTGAAAACAGATCAGCCAATATCATAATGCCCCTGTATAAATCAATGGTGCAACCTTATTTGGAATACTGTGTGCAGTTCTGGTCACCACACCTTAAAAACGATATTATAGCTTTGGAAAAAGTGCAGAAAAGGGCAACTCGGATGATAAAAGGGTTGGAACAGTTTCCCTATGAGGAAAGGTTAAAGCGCTTAGGGCTCTTTAGCTTGGAAAAACGACGACTGAGGGGTGACATGATTGAGGTTTACAAGATTATGCATGGGATAGAGCAGGTAGAGAAAGAGGTACTTTTCTCCCTTTCTCACAATACAAGAACTCGTGGGCACTCCATGAAATTGCTGAGCGAATAAAAGGAAGGACTTCTTCACCCAAAGAGTGATTAACACATGGAATTCACTGCCACAGGAGGTGGCGGCGGCTACAAGCATGGACGGCTTCAAGAGGGAATTAGATAAGCATATGGAGCAGAGGTCCATTAGTGGCTATTAGCCACAAGGTATAGATAGGGGCTCTGGGGCATGTGATGCTCTGTCTTCTTGGTGCTTGGGGGGGCCAACAGTGGGAGGGCTCCTAGTGTCCTGGCTCCACTGCTGGACCTCCTGAAGGCACCTGGTATTTTTGGCCACTGTGTGACACAGAGTGTTGGACTAGATGGGCCTTTGGCTTGATCCAACATTGGCGTCTCTTTTGTTCTTATGTGCCTCCAGAGCGGCAACGAGAATGGCTGTTTAAAGGGCAACTTGACCAGTTAAGTTCTTGCTCCTAGTTAAGTACGGAAACACAAAAGGTGAGCTACACAGTAACGAGATCGGTAAACAAAATGAACTGTGCACCACCACTGTATATAAAATCCAAACGTCATTCTTATTCTAAGCACATTAATGCACACTGTAATACTGTATGCACAGGAGGAGTGTACCATGCAGGTAAATACAGACAATGTCTTCTTCAAAGGATGTATAGAAGGGTGAGTATAGTAGTTCCAAGTCACACGATTAGGAAAAACTCCTTCAGGCGTTCAAATTAAGTCCAACAAAAATTCTTCCGCCATACAGAGCTTCCTTCTTTCTCCGACGTGAACGCTAGCTTACCCCAAACACGTTTCCCGTATGCTTTCTCAAAGAACAGATCTGATTAAATTTTGCTCCAGGAGGACACTCTGTTACAATTTTAACGGGGACATCATCTTCTGAAGTGGACTGCGCTGAAAAGTGAAGTACGGCAGATGTTTCTGTACTGCCCTAAGTCCCTAACTTGTGGGATTGGGCTATGATGCTCTGACTGGAGTAGCGCTATGATGCTCTACTAAGCTCCGACGGGTCAAAGCAGTAAGATGGGAGGCCGGCAGTACAGAAGATGTGAAAACAGCGTCCTTCTTCCATCCCACAAACCCACACGCCCTCTGTGTTTCCATAACTGCATTTGTTCATATCTCAAGCCATGAAATCACTACACCCATCCAGCTCTTCCCGGTTATGTGGTAAGGGATGGAAGCAGATACTAAGATGCCCAGTCCAAACAGGAAACACAACAGCACTACGAGGCAGTGCAAGTTCCCAGTGCAAACCAAAAGGCCACCACCCTCGACTCCTCTGCTGGTATATGTCTTCTCCTCCAAATCCAAACCACAGACTCCAGAGTGGACCTGGGAAACGAAGGCCCTGGCAGCTACTCTAATACAGGCTTCCCTGGAGCCACGAGGCTTCCCTAGAGCGTAAAGAGGTACTTTTCTCCCTTTCTTACAGTACAAGAACTCGTGGGCACTCCATGAAATTGCTGAGCGGTCGGGTTAGAACGGATAAAAGGAAGGACTTCTTCACCCAAAGAGTGATTAACACATGGAATTCACTGCCACAGGAAGTGGTGGCGGCTACAAGCATGGACGGCTTCAAGAGGGAATTAGATAAGCATATGGAGCAGAGGTCCATCAGTGGCTGTTAGCCACAAGGTATAAGGGGCTCTGGGGCAAGGGATGCTCTGTCATCTTGGTGCTGGGGGGGGGGGAGGGGGGTTGAACAGTGGGAGGGCTTCTAATGTCCTGGCCCCACTAGTGGACCTCCTGATGGCAATGGTATTTCTGGCCACTTTGTGACACAGAGTGTTGGACTGGGTGGGCCATTGGCCTGATCCAACATTGGTGTCTCTTATGTTCTTATGCCTGCAGGCCGCACCACTATAGGCCCAGGATCATGGCCCAGTCTCGGACGGGCTCTGCTTTAGTTTTCAACAGCCATTCCCTGCAGCTGCTGTGCAGCTACAGGGCACCTGAGTTGGGTATGTTTGTGCTGTTACTTTAAAACAGTGAATTGTCTAGTTCAGCTCTGAGGGTGAGTCCCAGCTAAAATGAGGAACAAAGGACGGCGAAAGACCCGCGACCAGAGACTGGCTAATTGGGTCAACCGTGTGTCTTGGAGTAAGCGACTTCACCTGTCCAGGTGAGTACGGGACTAAGCCCCTCTCCCCAGATGTCTCACCTGTCGCAGATCCATCCCTTGTTGCTCATGGGCCGCTTGCAGTTGCTGCAGTTGATGTGCAGGGTGGTGGACGCCTGGTTGAGGCAGTTGATGGCTCGGCACGTGCTCAGTTTGATCACCTCGTTGGAGATGTTCCACCGCTGGAAGCGCTGCAGCAGGTCGATGTAGGAAGTGTACCAATGTTCCTGCAGAATTAGAGGTATGCACACGGTCAGGTATCTGCCTCTAAAGATGCCCCTCCGTGAGCTACTTCTAATACACATCAAACGTGGATTGCAAAACCCATCAATTAATTTCTGCAAAACGCAAGTTGGTAATGGCTTTGCATTTGTTTTGCCAAGTGTTCTCCTCCTATCATTGGCCAAACACTGTATTTATTTAAAAGGTAAAGGTTTCCATTGCTCGAAAGCCAGTCGAATCCGACTCTAGGGTTGAGGTGCTCATCTCCGTTTCAAAGCCGAAGAGCCAGTGCTGTCTGAAGATGTTTCCGTGGTCATGTGGCCGGCATGACTAAACGCCGAGGCGCACGGAACGCTGTGACCTTCCCACTGAAGTGGTGCCTATTTATCTACTTGCAATTTCTTGCTTTCGAACTGCTAGGTTGGCAGGAACTGGGGCCAGAGACAGGAGCTCACTCCGTCATGCGGCACACTTGGGTCTCGAACTGCTGAACTACCCACCTTCCACAGCCTGCAGTTCAGCGTCTTAACCACTTGAGCCACCACAGCTGTTTTAATTCAGTCTGTCTCCTTGCCAGGACTCCAAAGGGCCAACTCCACTTAGCATCAGTTTTCCGACTAAGCTGAGTTTTAGTGTGAGCTAGCTCACAGCTTTTTAGCCTCCGGCTCACCCCTTTTTGCCTTCGCTCAGGAAGGATGGGGCTCCAGAGCAAACTAGTTTACACAGTAGCCAAATCGCTCGCTCACAACTTTAATGCCAGGAGCTCACAAAGTAGAACTTTTGCTCACAAGACTCCACAGCTTGGAGGGAGCATTGCTTAGCCTTGTGAGCTTCGGCAAGAAACGGCAGGTATGACATTAATTCATTAATTCTTCTCATCTACCCTCTACGGTATTGAGATCCTCCTGCTTCTAGTGAAATACGTGGTTTTTCACACCAGTTTGCCTACGTGACACTCAAAAACAGAGAGGGTCCTGACCTGTGTTAGCCAAATTGCCTTGAATTATCAATTAGTCTAGGGGAGGTTAAGATTATTAATTGGCAATAGGCATGGCAAATTAGGGTTCACACCAATGTATACAGAAGTCCCACCTTTGCTGTAAGTTTCAGAACAGGCACAGAGACTGTATTCAGTAAAATATAATGTCTTTTTACTGGAGGATAAAGATAGATAATTATCACGTTTGCATGAGCAGGATATTCGTTGGTTGGGAGATATTTATCAGTCCTCACTGACTGAGCCGTTCCAATGGAAGAATGGAGGGGAGCCCCACGGCAGGCTGGGCCTGTCTCTAGGTCCACAATGCTCCCTCTAAGCTGTAGAGTCTTGTGAGCAAAAATTCTACTTTGTGAGCTGCTGGCATTAAAGTGGTGAGCGAGCCGTTTGGCTGCTGCATAAATCAGTTTGCTCTGGAGCCCTCCTTCCCGAGCGGAGACAAAAATGTGTGAGCCGGAGGCTAAGAAACAGTGTACTAACTCAGCTTAGAGGAAACACTGGCTGCGATTGGGGTCGTCTGAACCTTAAGGTCTGAACTCGTTCAAAACAGCTGCTCTTTAACATGCTGGCTTTCATCTGTGTGGAAAATAATCTCTGGGTTTGTGCTGCCAAAAAAAAAATAAAGAGCTTCATAAGAAAACATAAGAACATAAGGGACGCCAATGTTGGATCAGGCCAAAGGCCCCTCCAGTCCAACACTCTGTGTCACACAGTGGCCAAAAATACCAGTGCCATCAGGAGGTCCAGCAGTGGGGCCAGGACATTAGAAGCCCTCCCACTGTTGCTCCCCCCCCCCCAAGCACCAAGAAGACAGAGCATCCCTTGCCCCAGAGTCCCTATCTACACCTTGTGGCTAATAGCCACTGATGGACCTCTGCTCCATATGCAGGGCTATGCTTCAAACACTACTTCCATATGGTTCAAACACTAGGTCAAAAAGACCTTTGGTTTCACTCTTTCGAAGAACGACCGACCGCAGAGCAGCTCGGCTACAATGCAAACAGCCTTTGAAGAGGCTTTCAGCTGGGGAAAAATCAGCACCATTAAAAGCCATTCCACAGGTTCAGTTGCATTACCGGGTGCGACTGTTGCGCTGCTATCATCTTAAGAAAGGTTTTTCATTAATTTATCTGCAATGCATCAAGATCGCCGCTCCACTGTTATTTGATCGCCTTGAATATGCCAGTTGTGGATATTCCTTTTTTATTCTCTTTTACCTTTTATACTCCACCCCACAATCCTCTCTCGTAAATGTATTTCAATATCCCCCTTTATATATTTCAGTTAAGCTACCGAAACGACGGCTGAAGGGTGACATGATCGCTGAGAAAGAGCCGGCAGGTGGGATAGAGCAGGTCGAGAAAGAGGTCCTTTTCTCCCTTTCTCACAAGACAAGAACTCGCGGGCACTCCATGAAATTGCTGAGCGGTCGGGTTAGAATGGATAAAAAGAAGCACTTCTTCACCCAAAGAGTGATTTAACACATGGAATTCACTGCCACAGGAGGTGGCGGCGGCTACAAGCATGGACGGCTTATAGAGGGAATTGGATAAGCATCTGGAGCAGAGGTCCATCAGTGTCTGTTAGCCACAAGGGATAGATAGGAACTCTCGGTCTGGGGCAAGTGATTTTTGGCCACTGTGTGACAGAGTGTTGGACTGGATGGGGCTTTGGCCTGATCCAACACTGGCTTCTCTTATGTTCTTAATATGGAGCAGAGGTCCATCAGTGGCTCTTAGCCACAAGGTATAGATAGGAGCTCTCAGGCTGGGCCAAGGGATGCTCTGTCTTCTTGGTGCTTGGGGGCGGGGGTCAACAGTGGGAGGGCTTCTAGTGTCCTGGCCCCACTGCTGGACCTCCTGAGGGCACCTGGTACTTTTGGCCACTGTGTGACAAGAGTGTTGGACTGGATGGGCCATTGGCCTGATCCAACATTGGCTTCTCTTATGTTCTTATGAGTCTGTGTGTTTCCATACTGCTTTAGCTCTGCTCACTGGGACAATCTACAAAGGAGAGGAGCCTCAGGTGCTTGTCTTTAAACTCCCTTTGAAACAGAACAACAAAAACCGCGCTCTACCATCAAGAAGGGACCGTTCACCACCACCGTCCCCAAACAGGTACCTGCGCCTGGTCGTCGATCTCCTTCCGGATACGGTCCCCCAACACAATAAGCACCGAGGCGGCCATCTGCACGTCTCCCTGCTCAGCGTAGAAGAGCAGCATGTCGCGGACGATGGGACTGAAGAAGTCAGCGGGCAGGCGGTTTTCGTACAGCGAATGAGAGATGGAGATGAGGGAGAAGGATTCTACTGGCGTCAAGGAGACGGCCTCGGCCTCGTTGCCGCTGACGTGAGGGGAGTCTGCTTTGTCCTGCAGGTGATCCAGGGCCGAAGGGTTGTCCACAATCTCATGGCGCAGAGGAAAGGCTTCCTGGGGGAGGATGTACTCTTGCTCCTCTGCTATGAGAAGACACGGGCCCATGAGGAATGGGGAGGGACTGCTCGGAAGCTAAGCTGCTAATCCCGTCAGATCTCAGAAGCTAAGCAGGGTCGGTACTTGGAAGGGAGACCACCGAGGAAGACTCCGCAGAGGAAGGCAATGGCCAACCGCCTCTGCTTCTCCCTGGCCTCGAAAGCCCCTTGCTGGGGTCGCCATAAGTCTTGGATGGGAGACCACCGAGGAAGACTCCGCAGAGGAAGGCAATGGCCAACCGCCTCTGCTTCTCCCTGGCCTCGAAAGCCCCTTGCTGGGGTCGCCATAAGTCTTGGATGGGAGACCACCGAGGAAGACTCCGCAGAGGAAGGCAATGGCCAACCGCCTCTGCTTCTCCCTGGCCTCGAAAGCCCCTTGCTGGGGTCGCCATAAGTCTTGGATGGGAGACCACCGAGGAAGACTCCGCAGAGGAAGGCAATGGCCAACCGCCTCTGCTTCTCCCTGGCCTCGAAAGCCCCTTGCTGGGGTCGCCATAAGTCTTGGATGGGAGACCACCGAGGAAGACTCCGCAGAGGAAGGCAATGGCCAACCGCCTCTGCTTCTCCCTGGCCTCGAAAGCCCCTTGCTGGGGTCGCCATAAGTCTTGGATGGGAGACCACCGAGGAAGACTCCGCAGAGGAAGGCAATGGCCAACCGCCTCTGCTTCTCCCTGGCCTCGAAAGCCCCTTGCTGGGGTCGCCGACTCGCTGTTAAGTCGGCTGCAACTTGACAGGGCAGCTAAAGGCCAGTGGCAGGGGACATACTCACCATGGGGGTTCTCATGATCCATCATGTACAGGTCATCTTCATCTCCTTCCACATCCCCCAGGAGATAATCCGCAGGGACGTCACTGCCTTCCGTCTCCTCATTCTCTAATCATCCAGGAGGGGGAGGAAAGGCAGCAGGTGAGTGCAGACGGAAATGGCAAGACCCTTCTTACCAGCGGATAATTTCCTAAGGTTATAATCCTAAATGCACTTCCCTGCATCCACTGCAAGCCGCGTCAGCTGACAAATGGCTGGTGCAAACAAGTGTGTGTGTGTTTGTGTGTGTGGAAGAATTCAGAGGATAAAAACATCTAAGAATTCCCACACAGCCAACTCCATGGGACTTACAAAGAGCTCTGCAAGCAGGGTTAAGGTGGGTGTGCTTTCCCATTCCCAGAACCGTAGAGTTGGAAGGGACCTCCGGGGTCATCTAGTCCAACCCCCTGCACAAGGCAGGGCATTCACAAGTACCCCCCCCATGCCCCCAGTGACCGCCACTCCACGCCCCGAAGAGGGCAAAAAGACCATTCTTGCCGTCATTGTTGATCAGAGTGGAGGAAGAATCCATGAGGATGTTTTCAGGGCGGCTCTCCCCTTTGCTCCGCTCCAGCCTCGACTCGCTGCCAATCCCGGGGGGAATATCCTTCAAGTTGAAGCTGGGAAAGAAGAGTACATCTTTGTTGGTCCCTGGCAAAATCCAGGGCCTGCATCCTCGCACCCACTAACCCTCTGATCGCCTTTCGCAGTGCTTTACACTTTTTTGGGGAGGGGAGGGAACAACTAGTAGCCTTGCAAGCAGGTGGGGCTGAGAGAGCTCTTTCGAGGACTGCACCTGAGAGAGCAGCTCTGAGAGAACTTGTGACTGACCCAAGGTCACACCAGCAGCTGCATGTGGAGGAGTAAGGGAATCAAACCCGGTTCTCCCAGATTAGAGTCCACGCTCCTAACCAATGTTCCCTCTAAGCTGTGGGGTCTTGTGAGCAAAAATTCTACTTTGTGAGCTCCTGGCATTAAAGTCGTGAGCGAGCGATTTGGCTGCTGCATGAATTAGTCTGCTCTGGAGTCCTTCCTGAGCCAAGACAAAAATGTGTGAGCCAGAGGCTAAAAAACTGTGAGCTAGCTCACACTAACTCAGCTTAGAGGGAACCCTGCTCCTAACCACTACACCAAACTGGCTCTTAACTCACCTCTTGAGCATATGTGAGCCATACGTAAGAACACACAGGGGGACAAATAAGATGTTGGGGCTTCATCCTAGGATATTTACCAACTCTATGGGCGCTCTCGAAATGCCAAGTATTTTGGATTCAAGGGGCAGCTTTAGTTGCTAAGCGAATCATATTACAATACTGGGAATCTCAAGTATCCGCCTCTATAGAACTGTGGGTCGATTTGCTACACCCAGGGGTGTCGAACTCATTTGTTATGAGGGCCGGATCTGACATAAATGAGACCTTGCTGAGCCGGGCCAAGTGTGTCATAGAATGGCATGCCAGGTAGCGGAGAGATAAACTTTATAAAGGACACAAACACAAAGGGTTTTTTGAAAAAAACTTAAAATAAAAACATGCTTAAAACATTAGCACTCTTGCAATATTTTGTTTATTTAACAGTGTCTGATAACTGACACCTCTTGCTCCGAATTATTGCATCAAAATGTCTGTGCTGTTGCAGCCTTGAGTAGGCTGTTCAGGTGCGTATCTGTAAGCTGCAAACCTACGATGACGCAGCAGCAGCAGAACTGGAAGAAGAAGAAGCAGAAGCCAGCCAGTTCCACTGCGGGCCTGACGGAAGCCCTCCGGGGGCCTGATCCGCCCTCCTGGCCACATGTTTGACACCCCTGTGCTAGACCTTTGTACAAAAGAGAGAATGACCTTGGGCAAGCCATAGTTCTGTCAGAGCTGTTCTCTCAAGAGCGGTCCTCGAAAGAGCTCTCTCAGCCCTGCCTACCTCACAGGGTGTCTGTTGCGGGGAGGGGAAGGGAAAGGAGTTTGTAAGCCACTCTGAGACTCCGAGTGAAGGGCGGGGTATAAACCCAATCTCTTCTCTTCTTCTTCTTAATGGGGCTTTCATTGGACCCTTACATGTTTTTTTAACTTTTCTCAAAATAAATACACGTATTTTTACTTACAACAAGTCTCTATGAGGTTTTAACTGCAGGGAAGCAGAAACGCACAAAGAACAGATTTTAGGATGTTTAAACATGCCCATTTTAAAACTCACATACCACCATGCCTCAAAAGAAAACCGAGTCCCAGGGCTCTTTTTGTAGCAGGGACTCCTTTGCATATTAGGCGACCCCCCCCCTAATGTAGCCAATCCTCCGAGAGCTTAGAGCTCTTCTTACAGGAGCTACTGTAAGCTCTTGGAGGATTGGCTACATTAGGGGTGTGTCACTTAATATGCAAATGAGCACCTGCTACAAAAAGAGCCCTGAAACCGACTATTACCTTCTCCAATGCAAATGGCACTTGTAGCACGCAAACAAGTGGCCCACCTATCAGCTTGCACCCCACTTCATGGTTTACACAACCTCAGCTTTCCATCATTCTCTGCTCGAGGACGCTGCAACCATTTACCTGTTCATGAGCTGGAGGCCAGAGCCACTCTTCCCTAGACTGTGATTTAGATTCGCGGAGGACACAGTGCCGGGACTGGAGTAAATAACCCGAAGCATCGTCCACGTCTGAGCCACCTGGGGAAGAAGAGAAAAGAAGGAGCTGAAAATCACCGGCCATGTTGTTCATAGAGGTGTTCATAGAGGAAAAAACCCGGAAAAATTCGGGGGAAAACCGTCCCCCCCCCCTTTTTTTCCTGAAAAATGGGAAAAATTAAAAATAGAAAAGAAAAAAAATTGATTTTTTGGGGGGGGGGAAACGGAAATTTTTGGAAAAATTGAAAAAATGCTACATTAGCATTTCTTTTGTCTTTTCTAGACTGAAAGTCATTCTGTTACTTTAGGAACATAAAATATGACTATGGACATTTTTATTTGGCATGAAATTATCAGAACTAGCATATTAAAGATATAGCGTACCCAAACAATTATTACAAACAGAATACCCACCCACATGCAAAAACAAAACTGAAACTTTTTTATTTTCTTCTGACAATCGCACCTCCTAAAGGAAGAAATGCATCTTGTTCTTGCATTGGAGAGTTCAGTTTGTAACCTAGGACTTGCTTGTCCTCAGTGCACAGAAATTAGATCAATCTGATACTATATATATATATTTTAGAAATGATTTGGAAAATATCTGAACACCTGGTCTTAAAATATTTTATTCATCATGTTAAAATAAAACGTTCCATAATCAATTTTTTTTCTTTTCTTTTTTCAATTTTTCGGAAAAAAACCAAAAAGGCTTCTGGAAAAAAAGGGGGGGGGGAAACGGTTTCCCCCCGAATTTTTCCGGTTTTTTCCTGGGCCTTCACATCTCTACTCCACAGCTTAGAGGGAGCCTTGGACTGACAGCGGCTGCCGAAGCAACATTTTAAAAAATCTGCACAGCCAATCAAATCCCTGGCGGCCAGTTGGAAGCCTTGCTGGCAAAAGTCCCACCTGGTCCCGCCTACTTCCTAAAAACACTTGGCTGGCACCAGAAAAGTTGCTGGCAGGTGCCCCCGTGCCCCACGTTGGGGACTCTGGTGGGCTCTTTTTGTAGCAGGAACTCCCTTGCATATTAAGCGACACACCCCTAATGTAGCCAATCCGCCAGGAGCTTACAGTACCCCTGTAAGAAGAGCTCTGTAAGCTCTTGGAGGATTGGCTACATTAGAGGTGTGTGGCCTAATATGCAAAGGAGTCCCTGCTACAAAAAGAGCCCTGTCTGGTACACTGTATTCATGCAAGCGAGAGGAGGAGGAAGGTGAGCCGACGAGACAAAGGCTCCAACCAGGGACATCCTGATTCACAGCCTGGTCTCCCGGCTCGTTCACCACAGACACACGCTCACCTGGTTCCGCCCGAGTTCTTTGGCCACCGTGGCGTTATGGTCACACAGCTCCGCCAGAGGCCTCCCCGCCAGCACGTACTGCTTGGCGGTGCGCACAAACCAGTCCATGCTCCCGGCGTCGCACTCCGTGTCCGCTTCAAAGACGCTCAGGGCGCTGGAGGAGGAGACGTACTCAAACTGCTCCGTCGGGTCCAGCTTGCGCTTGAAGAAGATCGGGTGGCGCCGGTCGCCGACGTAGGGCTTGCGGTTCGAGTCAGAAGAGATCAAGCTCTCCTTGGCGGCGAAGGCCAGGTCCCCGAAGAGGCTGTAGCAAAGCCCCTCGGGGTTCGCGCGGTCGATGGGCTGGCTGGCGTCCTTGAAGATGTGCTGGTAGAGGGTGCTGTCCTTGGAGCCGGATAAGAGAAAGTACGGGTCGTGGAGGTGGCGCCACACGATGCCCGTGGTGACGTCTTTGTGCTCCTCGAACATGGCGGAGGGGATGAAGGGGCGGCGCACGTCCCACACGTAGATGTTGTGGTCCACCATCATCGAGCACGTGGCGATGTGGTGCTTGCATTCGGGCCGCCACTTGACCCTGGCGACTGAAGCGATCGTCTGCACGCAGTAGATCTCTTTGGCCCGGGTAGTGTTCATGTCCCAGACCTTCACCATCTTATCCCGGCCCCCTGTTGCCAGCCAGCCCCTGGCATAAGGAACCACAAAAATGAAGTTTAATGAGGCATGAGAAGAAGAAAAAGAAGAAGAAGAGATTGGATTTATACCCCGCCCTTCACTACCCAAGGGAGTCTCAGAGCGGCTTACAAACTCCTTTCCCTTCCCCTCCCCACCACAGACACCCTGTGAGGCAGGTGGGGCTGAGAGAACTCTGACAGAAACTGCTTTTTCAAAGACAGCTCTTATCAGAACTACGGCTTGCCCAAGGTCATCCAGCAGGTGCAAGTGGGAGAAGAAGAGATTGGATTTATACCCCGCCCTTCACTACCCAAAGGCGTCTCAGAGCGGCTTACAAACTCCTTTCCCTTCCCCTCCCCACAACGGACACCCTGCGAGGTAGGGGGGGCTGAGAGAGCTCTTGACAGAAGCTGCTCTTTTCCAAGAAGAAGAAAAAGAAGAAGAGACTGGATTTATCCCCTGCCCTTCACTACCCAAAGGAGTCTCAGAGCATCTTACAAACTCCTTTCCCTTCCCCTCCCCACGACAGACACCCTGGGGCTGAGAGAGCTCTCTCGAGGACTGCCCTTGAGAGAACAGCTCTGAGAACTTGTGACTGACCCAAGGTCACACCAGCATACCTAACAAGGGATACTCCCAAAATTCAGCTCATTCTGTTACTTTGATCTAGAAGAAGAGATTGGATTTATACCCCGCCCTTCACTACCCAAAGGAGTCTCAGAGCGGCCTACAAACTCCTTCCCCTTCCCCTCCCCACAACAGACACCCTGTGAGGTAGGTGGGGCTGAGAGAGCTCTCTTGAGAACTGCCCTTGAAAGGACAGCTCTGAGAGAACTAATGGCTGCTCCAAGGTCACACCAGCAGCTGCATGTGGAAGAGTGGGGAACCAAATCCCAGATTAGAGTCTGCGCTCTTAACCACTACACCAAACTGGCTCTTTTGGCTTAGAATCCTGAGAGGGTTCACTGAAGTTTCCATTGACCGTGGTTGGCACGTATCCCAATTGCTATCTCTTGATTCTCGTCTACCGTTACTGCCTTCGAGTCCATACATTCACATTCACACATTCCCCCGGCTCAGAATCAGTTCTCAGCTTCACGAAAACAAACTGTGCCACAGAGTGAAGCATCTATCGTATCTTAACACTTATTTCAACAATGCTTAAAAACTAAGCACTGTGCAGAAGTTAAAAGGAGATACAACCCCACTCGCAGGCTCACAGGTGAACACAGATGGAGAATGAGGAAGGAGAGAAAGAACCAGAAGGACGGAGAGGAGAATGCTTAAGCAAGGAGATTAGACTACTGCACCTCAAGATTAGACTACTGCAACGCTCTCTACATGGGGCTGCCCTTGTCTCAGATCCAGAAGGTGCAGCTAGTGCAAAATGCAGCGGCCAGGCTCTTGATGGGTCTCTCCAAACGAGACCACATGCGGCCTGTGCTGAAGGCATTGCACTGGCTGCCAAGAGCTTACCGGATTTGCTTCAAGGTGCTGGTTTTGACCTTTAAAGCCCTATATGGTCAGGGGCCTGCCTACTTGAGGGATCGCCTTTCCCCACATGTGCCCCAGAGACCACCGAGGGCAGGGACACAGAGTCACCTGACTCTCCCTGGCCCGAGAGACGCCAGGTTGGCCGCTACTAGAGCCAGGGCCTTTTCGGTGGCGGCTCCACACTGGTGGAATGAGCTCCCGGATAATATCAGGGCCCTGTGGGACCTTTTACAGTTCCGCAGGACCTGGAAAACAGAGCTCTTCCACCAGGCCTTCCATTAGGAGCCGCCACTAATGAATGTGCCACTGGAACACGCTATGGCCCATGTAAAACACCGGTGGGTACTGCCTGCCTTGAGGGAATTGTATATTGATGCCGCCATCATCTGCATTGTTCCTGTTAGAATTTATGATGTTAGGTAGTTGTTTATATATATTTTAGTGTATTTTAGTGTATTGACTTTGTTTTATTGCTTTTAATGTTGTTTGCTGCCTTGAGCCGGTTCCCGGCAAGGCGGGATATAAACTGAAAATAATAAATAAATAAATAAGGCGATCCTAAACTTGAGAAGGAAATGTTAAAATGGTCCACTGGGGGGGGGGGGCTGTCTGAAAGTTGGAAGAGGAGCTGTGCATATTAAAGGACAATTAAAGCAAGGACAAATAGATTTAAAAAATAGTTTTTATTCGAGAGCTATTATTGCCTTAAGTGCTGTATGAAATTGGAATTTGGGTGACATTGGTGGTTTTAAGTTGTTATGTGAACCTTAAGGGAGTTATGGGACAGTTGTGAATGGTGTGTGAGTGTATATGAATATTGTTGTAGATCACCGAAATGATTGCATCTTTAATTTCGTTGTACTATGTACAATGACAATAACGTATAATTATTATTATTATGATGAAGATGATGATGATGTCAGAAGGAAGCGTGTTCCACAGACAGGAAGAAGAGACAGGATACAAAACACTGAATCTGAGCTTTATCATTTTACTGTAACACCGATGATCAATGTTCCCTCTAAGCTGTGGAGTCTTGTGAGCAAAAGTTCTACTTTGTGAGCTACCAGCATTAACATTGTGAGCCAGTGATTTGGCTGCTGCATCAATTAGTTAATTCTGGATCCATCCTTCCTGAGCTATGATAAAACTGTGAGCCAGAGGCTAAAAAAACTGTGAGCTAGCTCACACTAACTCAGCTTAGAGGGAACACTGCCGATGATTATGCATTGATGATTAGGTTGGGATATTAATGGCTTTTTTAGCGTTCGCCACCTCAAGGAAGGCTCTAGAAAGGCTGCGTGTGAACTAAACAAAACATAAAGGCAGAAAGGGCAAGAGGTATGAAGGAAACAAGAGGGGAGAATAAATGTAGAGCAAACAGACAAGGAAGAGCGTAAGAATGCCGGTATTTAAGGCTGGGGAGGGTGTTCTTTGGACCAAAGTCTATTTCCCGCTGCCCATACCTGTCCTCTGGGTGCCAGTCGCAACAGAAAACGGGTCCGTTGTGGGCCGTGAACATCCGCTCGTAGCGATCGGGCCGGCGGATGTCCCACAGCTGAACGTTTCCGTTCTCAAAGGTGGCTGCAAACGTGAAGTAATCGCGGATGCTAAACTGGACGTCGCGCACACTTTCCGACTGACCTGAAGGACGGCACAGACAGAGAGAAAGCTCAGCAGCAAGCCTTATTATACGCAGAAGCTCATGTGAGTGAGGTTCTCCCAGGGCAGTCAAGACTCCTAGCACGCAATGTTCCCTCTAAGCTGAGTTAGTGTGAGCTGGCTCACAGTTTCTTAGCCTCCAGCTCACACATTTCTGTCTTAGCTCAGGAAGGAGGGTTCCAGAGCAAATTAATGTATGCAGCGGCCAAATTGCTCGCTCACAACTTTCATGCCAGTAGCTCACAAAATAGAATTTTTGCTCACAAGACTTCACAGCTTAGAGGGAGCACTGCTGGCACGGCACAACAGATCCCCACGGAGAACGTCGTAGGCTCCTAGTTTCCATCTGCACTCTTCAAACTTATCTATCGCCTCCGGTAATTTGGTCCCTTCTTCCTTTCGATCCTGTTGCTGCACAATGTACGAGGACCGCGGGAGCAAAGTGCCGCACTGCCGTGAACCCAAACAAATGCAAGATTAATAAATCAATACTCACACGTGGAACATAAACAGAATGGGCACAGAGATTTAGTTAAGTGTTTTTGCGGTCAAGTAACTGTGGTGGCTCAAGTGGTTAAGACGCTGAACTGCAGGCTGTGGAAGGGTCAGCAGTTCGAGACCCAAGTGTGCCACATGACGGAGTGAGCTCCCGTCTCTAGTTCCAGCTCTTGCCAACCTAGCCGTTCGAATGCAAGAAATTGCAAGCAGATAAATAGGTACCACTTCGGTGGGAAGGTAACAGCGTTCCGTGCGCCTTGGTGTTTAGTCATGTCGGCCACATGACCACGGAAACATCTTCGGACAGCGCTGGCTCTTCGGCTTGGAAACGGAGATGAGCACCGCAACCTTAGAGTCTGATTCAACTGGCTTTCGAGCAAGGGAACCTTTACCTTTACCACCATAAAACCAATAAAGCAAGTCACTTGCTTAATTTGGTGTCCTCTTTCACGTTCAATGTCGCACTCATCAAATTAATGCCAGCCACCCAAAGTGAATCCAAATGACAAAATATTACATTATTTTTTTAAAAAATTATCAGATTGAGGGGGAGAGAGAGAAGAGACTGGACTTATACCCCGCCCTTCACTACCCAAAGGAATCTCAGAGCGGCTTACAATCCCTTTCCCTTCCCCTCCCCACAACGGACACCCTGTGAGGTAGGTGGGGCTGAGAGAGCTCTTTTGAGGACTGCTCCTGAGACAACAGCTCTGAGAGAACTTGTGACTGACCCAAGGTCACACCAGCGGCTGCATGTGGAGGACTGGGGAATCAAACCCAGTTCTCCCAGATTAGAGTCCGCACTCCTAACCACTGCACCAAACTGGCTCTCACACCAAACTGGCCCCTTGGGAAAAAGAGAGCTCCAAAGTAATACAAACACAACCAATAAAACATGATCTCAGCGTATGCACTTAGCACCAGAAAGGTTCATGAAGAGATCTGTTGTACAACATAATAGGAAAGTGGTCCAAACTGGTTTATTTGTTACTGACAGCCTGAACTGTGCACTTTCCTGAAAGTAAGCCCCACTGAATAGAAGTGCACAGGAGTCTGAGCAGACGCACTTAAGACTGCTCTCTTACTCCACTGGGAGACCGGTTATCATATTCCGACCAGGGGTCATTTCATAGAAAAAGAGCTAGGGGAACTCATTAGCATAACTCATTAGCATATGCCACACCCCCTGACATCACCGGAAGTGTGTCATAAGGCCACACCCCCTGACATCACCGGATGTGTGTCATAAGGCCATACACCCCGCCCCCAACGGTCCCGGCCACTGCCGCCAGCCTTGCAGCTCCACTGCCGAGCCCCATGAGGGGCCCGGCGGTGGACCTGCAAGGCCGGCAGGAGTACAAGGAAGCCCCGCGGGCAGGGGTGGGGAGAGGCAGGGACCCTCCCATTTCTCCTGCCTCCTCCTGGCTGAATGAGGGCCGGAAGCAGGGGGCGGGGCTTCGTCATGTGCTCCGCCCCCCGTACCTCACACGGGGGAACTGCGTTCCCCCGCGTTCCCCCCCAAAATGACCTCTGTGAAGAGCTGGTCCTGCTTGTTGCGGGACGGCTTGCCGAGGTTCCAGGTCACGACCACACCGTTGGTGGCCGCCGTGGCCAGCAAGTTCTCGTCCATCTGGTGCCACACCACATCCGCGCAGCTGAAATTCAGGGAGGGTTTGCGGCCCACGCGCAGGTTCAGTCTCTCCACAAACTGGTCTTCTTCTATGGAGTAGATCTTGAAGATGTTGCGCCCGGCGACTACCACCTGGGCTGCATCACGACACACGCTGATGGCGTTGGCAGGGGCGTCCAAGTGGCAGGACATGGTGCGGCCCGTGATGGTATTGCCGCCAAGGGCAGTGGTCACTCTCGCCATTTTCTCCATGGCTGCCTTCTGAGGGGGGACTCAGTTTAGCACGTTTGCCCAACAACCACAGAGCAGGAGCGCCTAGAACTGTACTTTGAAGCACCCCATTACATAATCCCATTTACATTGTCTGCGTATCATTATTAGTAAGGAAATGAGCCGATTTCTACAATGCTTTACACGAATGTTCTAGAAGTCCATCCCGATACGGGTATCATCTCTTAAGGCAAGCAAAAGTCATTATATCATCACGTTACAACCACTTCAAATTTGACTTCCAAATTTATTCAGCTACCCTTGTCTGCTTCTCGAGAAAGTTTCTCAGGGATTTGTTCCTTTAATTGTGCAGAGATGCTTTTAACTGAAGAAATACGGCAAACTTCCTGTAACAAAAGACAGACCTGCTCAGGAAGCAATTCAACTCAATTGTATACTGAAGTGAGAATAATCAGATAAAAGGGAACTATCTTTTCAAAATCTTTAGACCCCAAAACGGCAACAGCCAATACAGCAGTGTAGACAGTTTCAGAGGGTAGCCGTGTTGGTCTGGAGTAGAACTGTTAGATTCGAGTCCACTAGCAATTTATAGTCTAACAAGAGTTTCAGGGTATAAGGGTCAAAGCTCACTTCATCAGACACAAAATGGGGATTTCGGAGTCTTTACAGAAGCATAAAGTTGGAAGGGACCTCCAGGGTCATCTAGTCCAGCTCCTTAGTCAGAGGGATGGTGTTGTAAAGAATTAATGTAAGGGATGCACAGGGACAATGCCTAATTGTAATCAGCTTGATTAGAGCCGAGGGGAAATGCCTTGGGGCAGAAAATTAGCATCTGTGGTGAGATAAGAATCCTTTGTCCCTATTCGGCCCGGGGCTGTTGTTCTAAACTTGTAAATTAACTCATAATCTCACCTTGAGGCTTCTCTGGGGACTGCTATTCTTAGGTCAGCAAGGGAAGATTAAAATGTTCTCCCACTGATTTTTGCGTGTCATGGATTTCAGGTCAGATTTCAGTCCAGTTATTCTTTTGCGTAGGACCTGTTTGTCCGATGTAGAGAGTGGAAGGGCACTCTGACATTTGATGGCATATTTAACGTTGGACAATGAACAAGTGAGTGTACCTTTGTATCCATTACAAGCACTCTTCACAGCAACCTTCCTACCTTCTGACTGGGATAGAAAGGCTCCCAAGATCTCCATTCCTACTTGTGTCTGACGAAGGGAACGTTGACTCTCGAAAACTTATACCCTGAAACTCTTGTGCTGTTGGACTCCAGTCTATCTGTTCTACATCAGTGTAGTTTGTTCCTGGGGATATATGATCAAAGAAAACATGGGGGGTTTCTTGAGGAGGGGGGGAGATTTGGGAAATTTTCCAGAAGGTTTTCCGATGCCCTAAAGATATAGCATGATCTGATCTGGCATATTTATTTTGACCTATATTCAGCAAGCAAATTTTTAAAAGTACCCCGTGTTTATTTTATATCCTAAGAGCAATAAATACTTGGACTTAAATCTCTGATGAGGCAACAAATAATAACATTTGAACGGAGCTATTTGGTAAGGAAATAATAGTTCTACTATGGTCCTTTGGACTGCAAGAAGATCAAATCAGCCAATCCTAAAAGAAATCAACCCTGACTGTTCCCTGGAAGGCCAGAGACTGAAGCTGAAGCTCAAATACTTTGGCCACCCAATGAGAAGGAAGCGCTCACTGGAGAAGAAGACCCTGATGCTGGGACAGATTGAAGGTCAGAGAAGACGGGGACGGCAAAGGATGAGATGGTCAGACAGTGTCATCGATGCAACGAACATGAAATTGAGCCAACTTCAGAGGACGGCGGAAGACAGGAAGGCCTGGCAGGATCTGGTCCATGGGGTCGCGGAGAGTCGGACTCGACTGTGCGACTGAACAACAACAAATGGTTTAAATGCTAAGGTGCTACTGTACTCTGACTCTTTTCTGCTGCTACAGACAAGCTAACACGGCTCCCCGTCTTGATCTATCCCTACGGTTTAAATGTTACGTTCAAAGAAATGCAGAGCTTTATTTATTGTTTAAAGGAGAGGGAGACACTGAAATATTATCACTATACTGATTTCAGCGCCCCAGAAAACTGTGCGCGAGATGCCACAGATGTGGTTGTCCAACCATCTATTTCAAAAGAACTTACTTTTCTTCCACAAAGTTCACTGGCGTGCCTCAACTGCAACATCAGTTTCTTATTCATCTAAATGTCCATCTTTCTGATTAAGGGCTGCCTTAATGCATCTCTGTGCCCCAACATTAAGGGGGTGCTAGTTATTCGGGGGGATTAAACAACAGTATATATATTTATGCATAAACCCACACATACTCGATCTTAGCCAAAAGGCAAAAAAAGGCCATTGCATGGGTATTTATATTTACTGCCACTTAACCCCTCCACACACACACACATACATATTTGTTGTTGTTCAGTGGCACAGTCGAGTCCGACTCTTCGCGACCCCATGGACCATCTCCCGCCAGGCCCTCCTGTCTTCCGCCATCCTCTGAAGTTTGCTCAATTTCATGTCCGTTGCATTGATGACACTGTCTAGCCATCTCATCCTTTGCTGTCCCCGTCTTCTTTGACCTTCAATCTTTCCCAGCATCAGGGACACATACATATACTGTCGCTTTATTTCATAATAGACACATGCATATATAAAAGTCTGACAGATGCATTAGTTGCATCCTTCAAGCTCCTAGCCCACGTGCAATGCCATTGACGTTTCTTAGGATTACCATATTTTGAAAAGCAAAAAAGAGGACATCTTTCCTGACTGACTATTTCAAACAAGGGATCACTATGCCAAATCTTTGTAAAGAATATAGGAATGGAAGAATATTCTTTGGAAAGGATATAGGGATGAAAACGCCTCACTTTTTAAAAGGCAAAATGCAGATTAAAACAAAATGCAGAGTATCTACCTAGGGTAGGGTGAACCATATTCTGAAAAGCAAAAAAGAGGACATACTTCCTGACTGACAAGAACTGCTCTTGAGGGAACAGCTCTGAGAGAACTGTGGCTTGCCCAAGGTCATCCAGCCAGGTGCAAGTGAAGGAGCAGGGAATCAATTCCGGTTCTCCCAGATTAGAGTCCGCACACTTAACCACTACACCAAACTGGCTCTCCTTCCCTTCCTGTCCCCAAAACAGACTGGCCCAAGGTGTCTCAAAGCAGCTTACACTCGTCTTCCCCTCCTTTCCCCACAACAGTCACCCTGTGAGGTAGGCGGGGCTGAGAAAGCGCTGAGAGAACTGCTCTTGAGAGAACAGCTCCGAGAGAACTTGTGTTCCCTCTAAACTGAGTTAGTGTGAGTTAGCTCACAGTTTTTTAGGCTCCGGCTCACACATTTTTGTCTCGGCTCAGGAAGGGATGGCTCCGGAGCAAAACTGATTTATGCAGCAGCCCAAATCTCTCATAGCTCACAACTTTAAGGCCAGTCGCTCACCAAGTAGAATTTTTGCTCACAAGATTCCACAGTTTAGAGGCAACATTGCTTGTGACAGACCCAAGGTCACCCAGCTGGCTGCATGTGGAGAAGAAATGGGGGAATCAAACCCAGTCCTCCCAGATTACCCTCTAAACTGAGTGAGTGTGAGCCAGCTCACGGTGTTTTAGCCTCCGGCTCACCCATTTTCAGCTTCGCTCAGGAAGGATGGGGCTCCAGAGCCAACTAGTTTTTGCAGCAGCAGAAGCTCACAAAGCAGACTTTTTGCACACAAGACTCCACAGCTTAGAGGAAGCCTTGCCCACTACACCAAATCCCCCCCCCGGCCGGCCACTAGTGAGGCAATGAGGACCTTCGAGGGATGCCAGATCCAGGTCGGGAAACTCCTGGAGATTTGGAGGGGGGGCGACACGGAGCCCGGGGGAGGAGGACAGGGGGCGCCGCAGAGCCCGCCCACCCCTTTTTCTCCAGGGAACTGAGCTGATCTCTGCAGCCTGGAGATGGGCTGGGATTCCGGGGGATCTCCCGGTCCCGCCTGGAGGCTGGCAACCCCGTCTCTGGCGCCTTCCCGGCTGAGGGGGGGGGAGAAAGAAATAAATCTCTCTCACACACACACGCACGCTTCGCAGAGGGGTTTTCGGGGCCGCCGCACACGAGGCCCCCCCTTTTCCTCTCTCCCTCGCCGACGACGAGTCCCCCCCAACTTTCAGGTCCCGCGGCGAAGGGCGCGGAGGTGAAAACTACGGCGGCCGAGGTGGGTCGCGGGACGCGGCGGGCGCGAGGATGAGTCCAGGGCGGCGTCCTCTCTGCCGGGCCTTGCCCCCGTCTCCTTCCGCCGCCGAGGCCTCATGGAGCCAATCCTCCAAGAGCTTACAGAGCTCTTCTGACAAGGGCTGCTGTAAGCTCTCGGAGGATTGGCTACGTTAAGGGGGGCGTGTCCTGAGATGCAAAAGAGTTCCTGCGACAAAGAGAGCCCCGCTTCAGAGCTCCCCCGCCCCCCGTTGGAGAAGGACACAAGGGCATGGGGGCGGGTCGCTTTTTTAAAAAGACAGAATGCAGAAGGGGACAAAATGACAAGAGATCAGCCTGCCCAGGATAGGTAAAGGTTCCGTTGCTCGAAATCCAGTGGTTAACTATATTTTGGGAAGCAAAAAAAAAAAGAGGAGGTCATCTTTCCCAACTGACTGCTTCAAACGAGGGGTCACTGCGACCAGTGTTCCCTCTGAGCTGGCTCACAGGTTTTTTAGCCTCCAGCTCACAGGGTTTTTTTGTCTTGGCTCAGGAAGGAGGGCTCCAGAGCAAACTAATTTATGCAGCAGACAAATCGCTCACTCAGAACTTTAATGCCAGCAGCTCATAAAGTAGGATTTTTGGACACAAGACTCCACAGCGTACAGGGAGCATTGTGACCAGTGTTCCCTCTAAGCTGAGTTAGTGTGAGCTGGCTCACAGGTTTTTTAGCCTCCAGCTCACAGGGATTTTTTTGTCTTCGCTCAGGAAGGATGTCTCCAGCGCAAACTAATTTATGCAGCAGACAAATCACTCGCTCACAACTTTAATGCCAGTAGCTCACAAAGTAGGATTTTTGCTCACAAGACTCCACAGCTTAGAGGGAGCATTGTGACCAGTGTTCCCTCTGAGCTGAGTTAGTGTGAGCTGGCTCACAATTTTTTTAGCCTCCGGCTCAAAGATTGTTTTGTCTCCGCTCAGGAAGGGATGGGCTCCAGAGCAAACCGATTTGCGCAGCAGCCAAATGGCTCACTCACAACTTTAATCCTAGTTAGCTCACAAAGTAGAATTTTTGCTCACAAGCTTAGAGGGAGCATTGACTGTGACGCTTCTTTTTATTTGGAAAATCTATAGTAATGAAAGACTATTCTCTTTAAAGAAGATAGGAATAAAAATGCCGCACTTTTTTTTTTTTTACAGACAACATGCAGATCAGGACAATACTACCTAGGATAAAAAAGGTAAAGGTTCCCTTGCTCGAAAGCCAGGTGAGTCCGACTCTAGGGTTGCGGTGCTCATCTCTGTTTCCAAGCCGAAGAGCCAGCGCTGTCCGAAGACGTTTCCGTGGTCATGTGGCCGGCATGACTAAACACCAAGGCGCACGGAACGCTGTGACCTTCCCACCGAAGTGGTCCCTATTTATCTACTTGCAATTTCTTGCTTTCGAACTGCTAGGTTGGCAGGAGCTGGAACTAGAGACAGGAGCTCACCCTGTCTTGCGGCACCCGGGTCTTGAACCGCTGAACTACTGACCTTCCACAGCCTGCAGTTTAGCGTCTTAACCACTTGAGCCACCGCAGCTCCACTACCTAGGATAGGGTGACCATATTTTGAAAAGGAAAAGGACATATTTCCCGGCTGACCAATTCAAACGAGGGGTCACTGTGACAAATCTTTTTTTTTTTAATATAGGAATGAAAGAGGGTCGACCAGATGACTGCCAAATGCTGTTGGCCTAACCCCCTTTTGCTACCTTTATTAAGGGTCTCTACTCCTGGAACCCAACAATGACAATTAACTGATCATATTCCCCAGTAAGGTTTCATAGCATGTTTCTAGTTTTGGTGGGTTTGGGTAGCTTTGAGATTAATGTTTTAAGATGAATTTCCTTTAGGGTTGTCAGGTTCAGCTTCGTCCCCAGCAGGGGACTTGAGGGGGCGTGTTCCCAGAGGGGGCGGGGCACACCAACATCATGACGTCATGTTGGGGACGTCCCGGCTCCAAGCCCCGCCCCCATGGGGATGGTCCCGCCGGGTCCCTGCTGGCCAGGCAGCAGGTAGAGCCCCCTCCAAAAGTGGGTAACCCCTGCCAAGCCGGGGGGTCTGGCAACCCCAGTTTCCTTATAGGATGGGAACCATTATCAAACATTGTGTCATCTTTCATCCTCCCCTTATATTTTGCCTTTCACGCTCCTGTGCACACTTCCTTCTGTAAGGCAATATAGTCTTTCTTGAAAATGGCCAACAGCGGGTAAGAGAGCAACTCCCAGTTCCAAAATGCCACATAGGGCACAATATCCATGCGACGGTTACCTCGAGGTTAGACTACTGTAACGCTCTCTACATGGGGCTGCCTTTGTTGCAAATCCGGAAGCTGCAGCTAGTGCAGAATGCTGCAGCCAGGCTTCTGATGGGCCTCCCTAGGCGGGAGCACATCTGGCCTGTGCTGAAAGCACTGCACTGGCTGTCAATAGCGTACCGGATTCGCTTCAGAGTGCTGGTTCTTACCTTTAAAGCCTTATATGCCCAGGGTCCAACTTAGCTAAGGGACTGCCTTTCCCCATATGTTCCCCCAAGGGCACTACGATCGGGGACGCAACATCTGCGGGCGATTCCAGGCTCTAAAGATGCCAGGTATGCTGCTACCAGGGCCAGGGCTTTTTCGGTGGCGGCTCCTACCTGGTGGAATGAGCTCCCGGAGGAGATCAGGGCCCTGCGGGACCTTGCGCAGTTCCGCACGGGCTGCAAGACGGAGCTCTTCCGCCAGGCTTTCCACCACTACCTCCACCACCACCACCACCAACTGAGTTGGGTAACATCGGAGGGGGGGGGGTGAGATGGCCCTGTGTTAAATGAACTACAGTGCTGCATGGATCTGAGACTGCTATACCCAGGAAGCCGTCTTGTTTACTGAAGACTTTCCTGAAACATCTTGAGCACTTTGTGTTGTTGTAATTGTTTGATTGTTTTATCTTGTTTTTAATCGTTTAAACTATTGGCATTTATGCCCTATCTGTGAGCCGCCCTGAGCCGGCTTGCGGGAAGGGCAGGCCATACATGTAATAATAAATAAATAAATATGCAAACCTGTGGCGTGTGCCCCCAACATTCCCGTGTGAAAAATGAACACCAAGAATGTGGCCTTTAACATTCGGGCGCTTTGTTTGTAGAGCTTCATTTCCACATTGGTTTTAATTGATGCGGTGGCTCAAGTGGTTAAGACGCTGAATTGCAGGCTGTGGAAGGTCGGTAGTGCAGCAGTCCGAGACCTGAGTGTGCAGTGCGCCTTGGTGTTTAGTCACGCCGACCACATCACCATGGAAATGTCTTCAGACAGCGCTGGCTCTTCGGCTTTGAAACGGAGATGAGCACCGCAACCCTAGAGTTGGATTCGACTGGCTTTCGAGCAAAGGAGACCTTTACCTTTACTTTTACTCTTGTTGAGCGTCAGCTGCCAGAATTTCTTCCAGTTTTTAAATTTAGTAGCTCATTTTTGTGTTTGCTCCTTGAATCTTTCCCCTAGTTAGCCTGATTGCCTCCCTCTGTACTGCTTGTAAATATTACTTTAAAATATGACAAAGAAGAAAGTGTGAGGAATAAATCAGACCTTTTGTATTTTTCAAAATTTTTAATATATATTTTTATAAACAGATCACATGATAAAATAGCACAAGAAACACTTACCAAATATAAGGTTATATCTTCAGAATATACAGGAGAAATGAGGCTTATGTACAGTAAGAAAATGGTATTTTTCAGATTTTTTAAATATTTTTTTATCTCCCTCTTTTATAGCAATTTGAAACATCACAGCTTCAGTAAGCTTTAATAATACTTTGGACCAGTGGACGCTTTAAATAGGGGTGCTAAGGAGACTGGGAGGGGGGGGCGTAACCCACCAGAAATACCTCCTGCGTAAGACCCATCAAAATGAGCATGTGGTTTCCGTTTGCGTCTTGTACAGGAGATCTCCCTGATGCATTTGCGCCCTACACGTGGACCAAGAATTTGAAGGAACTCTTGTGGGAAATGGAGTCACACCTCTCAGCCTCTTCTACGATGTGCGTAGTTTTGTGGTATTGCTGTTGTGTTGCCCTCACAAGACGGGAGACCTACACTGAGCTCCTCTGCACATTCCTCCTCTTTGCTCAGGCCTTCCCCCATATGACTGGCTTCCTCTACCCCCTCCAAGACCCTTTCCTTGTGGGTCACATCTCTTCTTAGATTGTGAATCCCAGTCTTGGCATCACTTCCTGATTGCCTAACCGTGGTTAGCAGCTTGCACCCTCCCCATCTTCGCATATGACTTCTCCTGTTTCACAACTCACAGGCTTCCTTCTCACCATAGTCGCACAAGCTCTGTTTTGAAGCTAACTGTGACTCGTTACAAGGGTCAGGTATACCATGCTACCAGTGGTAGCTCCGAAAAGGTAGAGCGGCAGAAGTCCCTAAGCTTCTCCCAATGCACCTTTCTTTCCCAAATTTGGAAACCGTACACCTGTTCAGGGCCAAGGTGCATAGCTGAGCTGTTGGACTAAACCATGAGTTAAGAATTCTACCCATTATTGACTATTTTTGATATTATGACAACCAGTGTTCCCTCTAAGCTGAGTGAGTGTGAGCTAGCTCACAGTTTTTGAGCCTCCGTCTCACACCTTTTTGTCTTCGCTCAGGAAGGAGGGCTCCAGAGCAAACTAATGCATGCAGTAGCCAAATCACTCGCTCACAGCTTCAATGCCAGTAGCTCGCAAAGTAGAACTTTTGCTCACAAGACTCCACTGCTTAGAGGGGGCATTGATGACAATGGATGATAACTAAAAGGATTGTTGGTCATAATGTCATGGTTGCAGCAGATGGCAAAACTTATCAACACACAAAGTTGCAGAGCTGGCAATTTAAAGGGAAAAAAACCCCTAGAAACGAATAAATACTTAAAATCTTTCTGGTAGCAACAGGTTCCTTGGCATAAATCTCCGTTAAATAAATGGGCATGCTCAAGAGGGCAGTAAAAACCGGAATTATTTGTGCGGAACCTGATATATTTCTATGCTACCTTTCTTCCTTCTCGGAAATCGAGCTTGGTGGATCCCGGCTGACCAAAAGGACTTGTATATCGGCACTGACCGGCCAGACCCAGCCTTTGATTACAACCTGAGAATGAACATGAAAATGGGGGAGATATTGTTTGGATTTGTGCCTCTGGAATTAAAATATCTTGGTCCACCCCAGCTTTTACATATTATTTGTCACCCATGAATTTCCTTTTTTCTACTCAAACCAAAAATGCTCCTCTCTGCTGCTCTGGGAGATTTTTGTGCTCTCCATACATTCCCTGCGTCTTCAAGGTTACTGTCTAAATCACCGCAGCGATTAAGGCCTCTCTCACCAACCCGGCTTTGAAACAGTGTCAGCGCCAAGAGAATAATAAACCCTTTTATGGGCCTGGCGAACATTAACTAAAGAGAATGTGTCTGGTCTTTGAAGGACAGGCTCAGTTAGATTATTTTATCGGCCCGTCTTGACGTTCAAATCTGTTGGTTCTACTACATGGAAATCATATACTATCCCGTCAGCTGCTTTGACATGGATAGCCCAGATATCAGATATTGGAAGCTAAGCAGGGTCAGCTCTGCTTAGGACTTGGATGGGAGACCAACAAGGAGGTCCAGGGTTGCTATGCAGAGGCAGGCGATGGCAAACTACCTGTTTGTCTCTTGCCCCAAAAACCCCTATGGGATCGCTGCGACTTGGTAGTACTTTAACACACGCACACATCCCCTCAGCTCACTGGCCTCCAACTGTGTGGACTGCAAGCCACCGCTGGGGTTACACTCTGACCTAACGCAGGTTGTATCTGTGTTGCAGCTGTGTTATTTTTTTTATGCACTTCAACGGTCCAAATCTAAGAAGGCACTGGAAGATGAGTGTCCAGATCTTCTCAGCATTTTAAAAATAGTCGCAATGAACATAAGAACATAAGAGATGCCAATGTTGGATCAGGCCAAAGGCCCATCCAGTCCAACACTCTGTATCACACAGTGGCCAGAAATACCAGTGCCATCAGGAGGTCCACCAGTGGGGCCAGGACATTAGAAGCCATCCCACTGTTGACCCCCCCCCCAAGCACCAAGAAGACAGAGCATCACTTGCCCCAGAGTCCCTATCTATACCTTGTGGCTAAGAGCCACTGATGGACCTCTGCTCTATATGCTCCATATGATTTTAGATCAGGTATGCAGCGCAGGGTGAAAAGGGGAGGTCAGCGACTACTGTGTCTTTACCGAACTCTTAAGGCTAGAAAAGTACTTTCTTGCTCCCCGAGCCTCAAAAAGGGGCTTATCTTATTCCAGACCTGAGTGGTATCGTGAAAGGAAAGGGGATTTTAATCTCTTGTTCCCTGTGCTATATGGGAGAATTGGGAGATTGCGTCTTCTTTTTAAGTTAACAAAGCGATATCCTTCTGTATACCCAAACAGCCAGAATCCCTCCATTGTTTGCAAGAACAAGGGGAGTGGGTGAGGAATCTTGGTTGAGGGAGAACGATTAGGAACCTCCGACTCACACATACATCCACATTTCCACCGTACAGGATTCTAAAAACTATTGAGCGGGCCAGTCTCCTTTCGGCCCACTTTGAGTTGACTCTCAACTGCCCTCGATATTGGGGGGGGGGGAGTTCTTTTGGCTAATTTACAAAAACATATTATTCTCAGACAGTAACTGGGGCGTCTCACCTAATAGGTAGAGATCCGCACCTTGTCTGTTAAGAGGCCTGTTTCTGTGATCAGCACAGGCCACCCAGTTCACTATAAGAGAGAGGAGGCAAAGAAACAGTTGATGAAATGGGACAGGAAATGATAACAATGTAGTTCCAGAAAGACATCGTGGATAGGAAAGAACATGACACAAACCGGGGTGGGTGGGGTGGACAACTTAAACCATACTCCTTAAAGACTAACAAAATATGCGGCAGGGTACGAGCATTCGTGAGTCACTGCTTCAGGGCTCTTTTTGTAGAAAAAGACGGCTCCACTAGTGATTTTTATCATTGTTTGTGGACCTGTCCGATTACACGGGGCTTCTGGTCCCAAGCTTTGGGAGCAATAAACAAGATAACTGTAGAACGCATTCCATTGGATCCAGCTGCGCTGCTTTGGAACGCATCTTGTACCACTGAAAAAAAGGGAAATCCGCGTCTCTGAATTGTCTGCCACCCTAATTGCAACGGCCAGGCTTGTTATTGCTGCCTCTTGGACATCGGCGTTACCCCCGTCTCTCCATCAATGGCAGAACAAATGCTGGGATCACTACGTGATGGGCAAAATAGCTGACACGTATGAGACACACACGCACGCGCGCGCGCGCGCGCTCTCACGATCACAGCCTAGATTTGTACGAAAGTGGTCTGCATTAATAACCTACTTCACAGAACATGACATTCTACCAGCACATGTAGGCTACGCCGAACGGCTTCATGTATGAGTTGCTTTTTATTAATTCAGTTAGCCTTTATTTCAGGGTTTGAGCAATCCACAAGCTTTTAATGATATCTTAATGGTACTATAAGACACTCACATGTTAGCGGTAGGATACTTGGGAACGAAATAAAGCGCATAAGGCCTCAGTCGGGCAAAGTTAATCTTGATATATGGATATATTGAAACGTCTTAACTGTATTTCTTTACACGTCGTGGAAACAGGGTTGAATGCATTACTGTTTACGCTTATCGGATTTTATGTATATGTGACTTATTTTTGAATTAAAAAAACGTAGAAAAACAAAAACAAAAAAACGAAAGCTCCTCCCCGGCCACATATTTCGTTAGTCTTTGAGGTGCTCCTGGACTCCTGCTTTTTTCCACTGTTACAGTCAAACGAACACCGCTACCCAGGGGTCGTTTTGTAGAAAAAGAGCGAGGGGAACTCATTAGCATAACTCATTAGCATATGCCACACCCCCTGACATCACCGGAAGTGTGTCATAAGGCCACACACCCTGCCCCCAACGGTCCCGGCCGCCGCCGCTGGCCTTGCAGCTCCACTGCTGAGCCCCATGAGGGGCCCGGCGGTGGACCTGCAAGGCCG
>NW_015174941.1:79941-94129 GCF_001447785.1 Gekko japonicus
GCCCCCCATACCTCACCTGGGGGAACTGCGATCCCCCCCCGAAATGACCGCTGCCGCTACCCATCTCTCTCTCTTTTTAATCAAATCAAATATTTTATAGACAAATCTTGTAATTTTTCTTTCCCACTTTGATTCAGTTAGCTTTTCCAGGAGGAATGTAGACGCTGAGACACTTAATGCCGTAGTAAGAAAGGAAGCACTTGACATAACCAACCAGGGTGTCCTTAACTATATTCTTCCCCGCTTGCAGGGAGGGCGGGCTACACATTTGAACAAATAAAATAAAATAAATAAATAAATTGGATCTCCATCAGCGAGAGCCCCCTTAAGCATTCGTGGATTTAACTACTCTTAGACAAAGTCTGATTCCGAGTTTTCCTTTGGCAGAACTTGGAAAGTTGCAGGGGAAGCTCTTGACCACGCACTGTACCTGAATCTATCCACTCACAAGGTGTTGATGTTTTTTCAGTCCCTTCGCAGCACCTTCAAGGGGTTCCCTCTCCTACCTTCCTTCCCTCCCCAACGGATGTTTCCCATCTCAATCTAGCTTAAACCGTACTTGCATTCATAGAGGACCGTGCCCTTGACCTCCATTAGTTCAGTGTTATCATCCCTCTACCGCAGATGAGGGGCCCATGAGACTGAGAGATGCTGGCTTGCCTGAGGCAGCCTCCTGAGCTGACGGCTGAGGTGAGACACACTCCAGGGACTTGGCGTGTCCTCTTAAGCCGCTGTCACCACACTGGCTCTCGCCATTCATCCGTTTCCGTCCCCGATCCAATGTTCCAAAGCGACGTTCCCGGGGAATCCCAGAAAACACGCATTCCCACTTTACATTTCTGAGCGCAGTGTTCCAGACGCGCACACCGCGCACATCCGATAGCACATCCCACCCGGAACTCTGTGACCCCCCTCCCTCCCGTAACATGGCTGACTCCTAAAGACAAGGTTTTCAGTAAAGCTGTGGTCTGAGAATCAGTCTTGATAGCACCCCACTCTTTTTAAGAAGACAAAACGGGGGGGGGGAAATTCCCCCAAATGCACCCTTTCGGAAGGCACTTACTGCTCAATGGCTTCTTCTTCTGCACCTGAAACCCCCCCCCCAAGTCTTCCTCGCACTCCCCTCCTCTCGAAAGTCTCAAATGGGACGCATGGGAAAGTGTGGACATGATGAAGCATCTAACCTACAGATAACGGGAACACTATAGCCTAGACTATAGCCAGTCTGGTGTCGTGGTTAAGTGCGCGGACTCTAATCTGGGAGAACCGGGTTTGATTCCCCACTCCTCCTCCACTCACACCTGGCTGGATGACCCTGGGCAAGCCGTAGTTCTGATAAGAGCTGTCCTTGAAAAAGAGCAGTTTCTGTCAGAGCTCTCTTAGCCCCACCTACCTCCCAGGGTGTCTGTTGTGGGGAGGGGAAGGGAAAGGAGTTTGTAATCCGCTCTGAGACACCTTTGGGTAGTGAAGGGCAGGGTATAAATCCAATCTCTTCTTCTAGATCAAAGTGACAGAATGAGCTGAATTTTGGAGTATCCCTTCTTAGGTCCGCTGGTGTGACCTTGGGTCAGTCACAAGTTCTCTCAAGGGCAGATCTCGAAAGAGCTCTCTCAGCCCCGCCTACCTCACAAGGGTGTCTGTTGTGGGGAGGGGAAGGGAAAGGAGTTTGTAAGCCGCTCTGAGACACCTTTGGGTAGTGAAGGGCCATGGGGTATGAATCCAATCTCTCCTTCTTCTAGACCTAATTCACACATTACCTTTTTTTCCTTTTTAGGTGTACACTTAAGAATGGTTTAAGTGTAAAAGTGCGAACATGAAGCGAGGATAAATCTCTGAAACCATGTGTGCTACATACACACTTCAGGAAACCTCAGCTGGCTCTGTCATCCTGTCGGGATACAGTGTTCCCTCTAAGCAGAGTTAGTGTGAGCTAGCTCACAGTTTCTTAGCCTCCAGCTCACACATTTTATTATTTATTTATTTATAAAGGCATTTTTTTTTTGTCTTAGGAAGGATGGCTCCAGAGCCAACTAATTGATGCAGCAGCCAAATTGCTCGCTCACAACTTTAATGCCCATGGCTCACAAAGTAGAATTTTTGCTCACAAGACTCCACAGCTTAGAGGGGGCATTGGGAGTAATGTGTGAAAAGGTCCTGCGATAGCACAGTGCTGAATCTGGAACAGTTTTGGATGGGGTTTGTTGTTGTTTTTTTGCCTGTCATTGAAAACTATCTGGAAAGACAGTATTCTCTGAGCACACGCAGCACATTCCTCTTTATAACCGCAAATCAGCGTTCTTTCAACTCTGTATGCTGCTGTAGTTATTAGGAATCAATGGGGATTCCCATTGGAGCTGTTGCACAGTGGCAGAGCCTCTGCTTGGCATGCAGAAGGTCTCCGGTTCAATCCCCGGCATCTCCCGTTAAAAAGGACCAGGCAGGAGGTGATCATAGAATCATAGAATGTTAGAGCTGGAAGGGACCTTGCAGGTCATCTAGTCCAACCGCCTGCACTCTGCACACTGCATAACTTCTGCATAACACCCTGGAAAGCCACTGCCGGTCTGAGAAGACGATATTGACCTTGATGGGCCGATGGTCTGATTCAGTATAAGCAGGGCTTTTTTTGTAGAAAAAGTCCAGCAGGAACTCATTAGCATAATAGGCCACACCCAGCAGTAAAAACTCATTCACATATTAGGCCACAATCCTGACTGCACCGCTCATTAGCATATTAGGCCGCACCCTCATGTTACCAGAAGTGTGGTCATCCAGCCACACCCACCTTTTGCTTCTTATTCTGTTTACCTTGTTTGTTGTCAAAACCCAGGGCCTTTTTTTGTAGCAGGGACTCCTTTGCATGTTAGGCCACACACCCCTAACGTAGCCAATCCTAATGAGTTTCTGCTGTTGGGCGTGGCCTGTTATGCTAATGAGTTCCTGCTGGGCGTGGCCAACTCGGGAGCCAGCCGGAACTCCGTCCCTGTGCGTTCTTGCCCCAAAATAGCCCTGAGTATAAGGCAGTTCCATGTGTGTAATACACTGTTAACCCTGCAGACCACAGAGCTCTTCTATCCTTATGTTGGCTGAGGGCCTGATCCATACAAGGTATGGACCTCGCCCAGTCTCTGTACACGATTAGGGTACGGCGGCCGAACCTGTGAACTGAACCCTTTGAAACACACTTGTGTGCAAAAGGATGTGAGAGTTCTACCTACACATGTCACACCTCTGCCGGCCTTTCTACATGACTCATCATCACTTG
This sequence comes from Gekko japonicus, assembly GCF_001447785.1. Classification (NCBI taxonomy): domain Eukaryota; kingdom Metazoa; phylum Chordata; class Lepidosauria; order Squamata; family Gekkonidae; genus Gekko; species Gekko japonicus. The sequence goes on from NW_015174941.1 coordinate 83,207, forward strand.
ATATCATGGTCACCAAGATATGATCCCTCCTGCGTGCACCATCCCTCGATGACCGACACCCAGGCAGCAGAGATCATTCGGAGAAAATGGCTGGTTTGGAAGGTGGATTCTATGGCGTTTTACCCCGCTGAACCACTCCCCCCCGAACCCCGCCCCCCCCAGGGTCCACCCCCAAAATCTCCAGGTATTTCACAACCCGGAGTTGGCAACCCTACCTATACCTGAATTTGAGAACAGGTTTCCACTGAGAAGCATCATACTTGCTATGGCTAGGACCAGACGTCAACATTTAGTATTATAATGAGACCTGGAGCGTCCCGTTCCCTTGTGCAAGTCAGCACTTGAACCTGTAGGGGGCTTCTGTGTCCAGAGTTTTCCAAAGACCCCTGATTTTTTTTTGAAAAGACCAAAGCTGACCAGTGGCAAGATGGAGGATCAGCCTTATCTCCCCAACAACCTTTCCCTCCTGCCAAGCTTCTTCAAGGGAGGTCAAGGAGGGACCTCGAGTACGATCCACAGCTGTAGCCCTCCACGGGGCCCCTCTCCCGTCCCACACGTAACCTGACCCTCTCGATCCCGTGGGATGGGGAAGAGAGGCCGAAAGAGCAGGAAGTTGTACAACTGTTATCCTAAAAAATAGGCTCAAATTTAAAGCTTTACAAAGGTGTTATGGCAACAAAATTTTGTAATAAAAAAAAAGGAAACAAACAAGAAGTTGTAAAACTGAGTTCATTTGCAAGTTCCTTACAAAATGAAGACGCCAGTGTTCAGGTACATCCTTTAGAAACGATGGGCCCAGTTTGTCACCCAGTGGTGGGAGGTCCGTAGTCGAGGTGGTTGTCCTGCCCAGACTGAGGTTGGATGGAGAAGGTAGGCCTCCGTACGGCCGCTGAGCTGAGCAGATGACTTAATCGGAAACACTTAGCGACGATTGGCTGGGATGGATGTTCCTGTTCACAGAAGATTCATAAACAGATTGAGTCTCCCCGCCCCCCACCCCATTGCCCATCATGCACTTTATGAATGAAACCGTTCTCTCAACCCCACCCCTTCCCCAACAGCCTAATCTTTAAATCCCCGACAACTAGTCGGGATTTATTCGGTTAGCCCACATAGGATTCCTTTTGGCCTCGATGATATGAACATGGCTCCTACCGGGCTTCCGACACAGGTGCTTGGGGAAAGGCATTGCAAATATGTTTCTTAGGATGCTCACGCAGCCCACGTACATCTTAAAGTCTTGTGATAACCCAGAGGTGAAGCATCGGTGACTTTAGAAAGAAGATCGATACACTGAAGATAGCTCACTCAGCGGCTACTACCCACAGTAAGCAAAATGAGACCTCCAAGTTCACAAAGAATATGCCTTTGACTACAGCACTCTTAAGCTAAGAACGCTTAGCATGTTACCAAACTACAGTTCCCAGAATTCTTTGCGAGGGTGCAGGGGAAACATGTCCGTTAAAGTGTCATGAAACCAATATAAGTATTTAGTGTAGATAGGGCCTTGGGTCTTCAGTGTTCTATTATGTTTTTAAAATATTTGTAACTCACTGAGTATTATGTAGAAAAGCGGCTAATATTTTCTGAAGCAAAGCTTTAAAACAAAGAAAAATAACAGGGCCAGCCCCTATCTGGTTCTTTCTTGAGCACAAATAGATTCTATTCTTTATTTTTAATATATTATTATAGACTAGAGTATTCTGAAGAATACAGAGATCCATATGTAGTAACCTATCAATACAGGCTGCAACCCCACTGGGGGGAAAATAAAGCCACGGGGGAACGCGTGTGGACTTTTGCAAATGATTGTGCTGCCAGTTTTCAAAATAAATAAATAAATAATAAATTCCACTATGGGGCCATGGGGGGGGGGTCTAGACAGTCTCTGATTGGTGGCGCCAACCATTATCAGATGGGTCCAGAGCCAGAGTTGTGCATTTTCAGGATGGTGTGGATGTGGTTTGACACAAACATTGTCTATTCCTCTGGAGCATACGGATAGGATGACACTTGAGGGAGACCTTGATTTGCACCTTTCCTTTCAAAGCAGCTGGCTTGAAATTTAAAAAGAACCCACCTGATTGGAAACTGGTGGAAAATCCTAGATTATACATGGGACCAGTGTTCCCTCTAAGGTGAGTGAGTGTGAGCTAGCTCACAGTTTTTTAACCTCTGGCTCACAGATTTTTCTCTTCGCTCCGGAAGGAGGGCTCCAGAGCAAACTGATTGATGCAGTCGCCAAATCGCTCGCTCACAGCTTTAATGACAGCAGCTCACAAAGTAGAATTTTTGCTCACAAGACTCCACAGCTGACCAAGGTACCACCATATGGTATGAAAGCCACCACCATGGCAATGTAAACCAGATCGAAAATCCATGGTGGTGGTGGGGAACGTAAGTCAATTCCCCCCCCCTTACTCTTCACGATTTATAGGGTCACTTAGCTAGCTTCCAATCTGAAGGAAAACTTGTATAAGGTACTATTGAGTTGGTATCTATCCCAGTAGTTCTTTCTGCTGCTGGGAAAAGGTCTCTCCCATTGCAAACCGATCCCATCGTTCTCAGGCACAAAGTCAGATACAAAAATGGTACAGAAACGAGAAATTAACACCATAAGATATCCACTGGGAGTTTTTATTCAGTTCCTTTCAGTTTTATCACATGCCGTAAACCTGGCCTGTTGATTTTTTGGGGGGGTGGGGAAGGTATCTGGGGTTTTAGGTGGTTGGTTTTAAATTGTAATTTTTAACTGCGACTGGTCAGCTGCCTTGTGCCACAAGGAAAGGAAGGGTATAAATATTTAAATAAATAAATACATAAATAAATAAATAATGTCCCCCCCCCCAGGGATTTTCAGTTTAATGGAACCAGTCTCCGTTCCATACAATCTACAAACTATCTTCTGAGTTTATCCAGCGCACTGGAGAGAGAACCGACCCAACCCACTGCAGGCTTACTCAGAAATGAGTTCAGTGGGACTTGGGCGAGAATGCAAAGGATTGCTTCCTCAATAATTCATTTCATGATTGCTGGAAATGTACAGTCTGACAATAAGAAAGGGAATCGGTTCTCTCGATAAAATGAGCCTCAGGGGGTGAGGGGATCTACAAGAGCATTTGAAGAATGGTCTGCATGAAATCCAGATTCAACAAGAGTGTCGTACGATGTCACCACAGCATTGTGTTGCAGCGTAATGCAACACACACACAAAAATCTGTTCACAGGAGTGATTGTTTCAAACTTCGTTGTCCTGCGTTCATCTGATATTATGAATAGCGCCCTAGAGAATCAGTTAGACTTTCTTCCTAACCTATATCCAGGGGTCGTTTCATAGAAAAAGAGCGAGGGGAACTCATTAGCATAACTCATTAGCATGTGCCACACCCCCTGACATCACCGGAAGTGTGTCATAAGGCCACACCCCCTGGCATCACCGGAAGTGTGTCATAAGGCCACACACCCCGCCCCCAACGGTCCCTGCCGCCGCCGGCGGCCTTGCAGCTCCACTGCCGAGCCCCATGAGGGGCCCAGCGGTGGACCTGCAAGGCCGGCGGGAGTGCAAGGAAGCCCCGCGAAGGCCCTCCCTGGCCCCAGGCAGGCAGGGGTGGGGAGAGGCAGGGAGGAAGCAACTTACCCTCCCTCTTCTCCTGCCTCCTCCTGGCTGAATGAGGGCCGGAAGCGGGGCGGCCGGAAGCAGGGGGCGGGGCTTCGTCATGTGCCCCGCCCCCCGTACCTCACCCGGGGGAACTGCGATCCCCCGCGATTCCCCCGAAATGACCTCTGCCTATATCTACATCCACGGCCTGAATATCTTTTCCCAAAACAGGGTTAGGGGCTCAATCAGGTCAATTTCCTCTTCCTCTTTCTTCCCCGCTCTTTCTAACTGCCCACGGCATACCGATTAAGCTCGTTTTCAGTTTCCTTTTAAAAAAAAATGTTTGCAAACTATTTTTTTTCTGCATACCCAAAGGGTCCCCTTAGTAGGAGGCAGAACTTTTACTGTGGGCAGCTTTATTTGCCCGTTGGGCTGATAGTCAAGACGCTATCCAGTTTTCTGTCGGAAGGAGAGCCAATGATTTCGTGACAGCGGCTTGTCTTGAAATCTGTTCTAGGCAGAAGCTGCCGAACCGTCTTATGGAAACGGATTACCTGGTCCTGCTAAAAGAGACCCCCAAGCATCAGGAGGCTCTCACAGCCAGTGTTCCCTCTAAGCTGAGTTAGTGTGAGCTAGCTCACAGTCTTTTAGCCTCCGGCTCACACATTTTTGCCTTAGCTCAGGAAGGATGGGGCTCCAGAGCAAACTAATTTATGCCGTAGCCAAATCGTTTGCTCACAACTTTAATGCCAGTAGCTCACAAAGTAGAATTTTTGCCCACGAGACTCCATGGCTTAGAGGGAACATTGCTCACAGCCTATCCCGGATCGGGGCCCTCGGCTGGAAACAGGCTGCTCATCCAGCTGCTTCTGTTTCTTCACTCGTGTAAACTGTTTATAACCTGATTCTAAATCCTTGGTAGGAATGCTTGGGGAAATGTGGGTTTTCGGATGTTCATTTCAGACCCATCAGAGAGCAGCAATGCTTTGCTTTCCACAATCTTTGCGTGAATAAACCCCCTTGGCATTCTGGCGCAAGCAGTCACGCAGAAACATCTTTTTAAAGAGCAGCTGGCGCTGGAATTGGGGCGAGAGAGATGCAATGGGAGGTTTGTGAGCTCGCCAGGAACTCAGACTCTGTAACTGTCCAGGCAGAATTGACAGTTCCGGGGCTGAAGTGGAATTCTCTCTCTCTCTCTTTCTCTCTCTCTCAGTTTTGGAACGGATAAGTTGGGCTGAGGCAAATGGACATCGATTTATGTGCTCATTGGCAGATCAGATGGGAAACTGTCTTTTGGTATAAGGAAAACCCCGCTCTGTATATTGGCATCAAAAGAAAAGGTGTCATTGGTACGTTTTTTAGTAGATAAATAAAAGAACAGAGCGGAGCGTGTCTAGAAAAGGGGCAGGGAAGGGGAGCATTGACGGCCCGCCTTTAGAAAGCAATACTAATACGAACGCGTTACTAGTTCTGAAGCGGAGACTTCGGCTCAGACCTGGGTGGAAGTTGAGGGTGACACGGATGATGCTGGGAAGACTGAAGAGAGGTACGGTTGGACAGTCCCCGTGGTCTCTTTCTGCTGGTATCAGGGGGCAGGGTGATGGCTTAGCTGCTGGAAGAGGTGGGGGTATTTCAGAACCAGAGGCTGCTCAGGTTGGAACTGGAGCCAGACCGGATTGTTTCCCGCTAAACGGTCACGGGAAAATTGAGAAGGCCACCAGAAGGACCCCTGAGTTGAAAACTGCACAGGGGGGTAATAAAAAGATCTCGAGCTAACCCATGTGAGCAGTAGAAATCTAGGCTAATTGGGGGAAATCCTCCCGACTCTCCAGACAATGTGATCTGAGATGCAGGGATCGGCGAGGCCTAGCTTTTCTCACCTCTGTAGCTCCCTTCCCCCATCTTAACGGGTGTACAGAAGCAAAGGTCTGTACATCGGTTGTGTCCCTTCCAGTGTTTCCTCTAAGCTGAGTGAGTGTGAGCTGGCTCACAGATTTTTAGCCCCTGGCTCACACATTTTTGCCTTCGCTCAGGAAGGAGGGCTCCAGAGCAAACTAATTTATGCAGTATGCGAATCGCTCGCTCACAACTTCAATGCCAGTAGCTCACAAAGTAGAATTTTTGCTCAAAAGACTCTGCAGCTTGTAGGGAACATTGGCTCCCTTCCCTTCTCCCCGTCCCGCATGGATGGGGAGAGAGATAGGGGGTCCAGAACCAAGAAAACGCGAGTGGCGAGAATGCAATTGCCCCATTTCCCCCTCTTGCCATATACAAGCTTCAGGAATAATGGGGTGATGGCAGCGAAATTAACTCACCTAGGGCAGGGAAATTAATTCGCCTAGGGCGTACCAGTGCAGCTCCCCCTAATTCTACAGTGGTCAATTATTACACGAGGGGGAAAAAGGGGAAGGGGGAAAAAACTGAACCTAAAACATAGAATCCAGAACCTGACAAAGGTTAGTCAAAGGTAAGACGGGGCCAAGATTAAAAACTTAATGAAGGAAATATATTAAAAATACATGTATTAATCCTCTAAAAGTGCAATCACATGCCAAGTGGTTCTCAGATATAAACTTCTGGTCCAGGAATCGCCTTCCTATGGTTGTAGAGCCAAATTGTCCTCAAGGATTGCTCTTTTAGAGGCCTCATTTAATTTGTACTCTGTGCCTGGTGGGTTATCTTGAAACAACTTGCTTCTGGTCCTTATTGAATTTATACTTTGTATTTACATGATTGTACTATATTTTTGGAGCTGCGGTGGCTCAAGTGGTTAAGACGCTGAACTGCAGGCTGTGGAAAGTAGTTCAGCAGTTCGAGACCCGAGTGCACCGCATGACGGAGTGAGCTCCCGTCTCTAGTTCCAGCTCCTGCCAACCTAGCAGTTCAACAGCAAAAAATTGCAAGTAGATAAATAGGTACCACTTCGGTGGGAAGGTAACAGCGTTCTGTGCGCCTTGGCGTTTAGTCATGCCAGCCACGTGACCACGGAAACGTCTTCAGACAGCGCTGGCTCTTCAGCTTTGAAACGGAGATGAGCACCGCACCCCTAGAGTCGGATTCGACTGGCTTTCGAGCAAGGGAACCTTTACCTTTTACTATATTTTTATAATAGCCAATATGTTCCTCACTCTTGACCTCTGAGGAAGGCCTATGTAGGCCGAAACACGTCAGGTCAGATTTATAAGCCCTTGTGTTTTATCGTTTGTCATTTGTACATAACGTGTGATTGGGCCCTTATATAATTTTAAAAATGGTGATTTAATAAATGCAGGTATTTTTTATATATTTCCTTCATTACGTTTTTAATATTGGCCCCCTGTCTTACATTTGACTAACCTTTGTCAGGTTCTCAATTATTACGCGAACCATGGCTTACGAAGCTTTGTTACATCAACAGGTTGCCCCCTGCAAGTGGCGCTTAAATGTACAGGCACTAGAGCAAGCGGGGATGGGAGGTGAGCAATGCTCACTGGAAGCATGAAGGGCGGGCAGCTCTATATCTGTCCTGCCAGTCACTCCAATAATATTCCAGCGCCGGGATAATACATGCCCCAGTCGCTTCAAGGGGGGTTATGTGCATCCAGACGCAGTGTTCCCTCTAAGCTGAGTTAGTGTGAGCTAGCTCACAGTTTTTTAACCTCCAGCTCAGTCCTATTTATCTTAGCTCAGGAAGGAGGGCTCCAGAAGAGCAAACTGATTTATGCAGCAGCCAGATCGCTCGCTCGCAACTTTAATGCCAGTCGCTCACAAAGTAGGATGGTTGCTCACAAGACTCCACAGCTTAGAGGGGACACGGATCCCGGTTCCGGATGCTCCGCCCTGGAGGCGTAGCTTTGGAGGACCACTTGAGTGCTGCGCCATGTTCCGAGAGTCACCCTCCGGCACCCTCGCGAATGTGGGGCCAGAGAAAGGACTTCTGAAAGCAGTTAAGCAAAAGTCGGGCCGACGGGTCCATATAGCATCTTTAGCAGCCAGGAGACGACGTTGGTCTGTGTACATCGAGTAAGGATGGAAAGGAGGATGCGAGGGAGAAATGGGATCAGTATGTAAGAGGATAGATCGAGGACGGTTTCAGGGAAGCAGATCCTCCGTCTCCTCCGGGCAGGAGCAGAACTCACAGCTTAAACCTGTGTCCCGGGTCAATGGAACCATGGATGGGGTACAAAGCCACACCAGCTGAACACTGGAACAGACAAGCCAAGCCTGGGTCGAGACTGCCGCCCGCAGTCCTGCCCGAGCCGAAGCAGAATCCAGAGTCTACCTTACCACAAGACGGAAGCAAGCGAGCATGCGAAGGCTGCGGGTTGTTCCGAAGAAGGGGTGTGTGTGTGTGGGGGGGGAAGGACCTCTTGTCCGTTAGCAAAATAATAAGGATCATCGCCATCATTTCCAAAACGTTAAAAAGGAAAAAAAAAAAAGACCAGGGAGGTGGACGGCTGTAGGCCGAGAGTCACGCAACCTCCTCCCTTGCTCAGTTGAGTTCATTAAATCCGTCTCCTGGGAAAGGTTGCTCCCCGGTCTGTTCTTCCGATGAAGACAGTCAACACAACTGCTTCGGGAGCTGCCACGGTCTCAACCTCCAAAGAGGCTCCAGAACAAGCGCCGAGGTTCTTCTTTCTTTCACAGCATTGGTCGGTTTGCTTATTCTTTTTTTTTTGTTTTAAATATATCCCTTTTATAAACACTTCACCATAGTGTCCCATTCTTGAACTTCAAAGGTGAATCCGACGCCTTAGATACTCCGTCCTCCTTCCAGGAAACCTCCAGTTTCTCAGGACATTCCCTTTCTTCGCCTTCCTGTCTCCAAAGTGAACGACGCTTACCGTTCCCAACTCCAAGCCCGACCGCTCAGAATCCATACCTGGGAAGGCCTCCAAGAGGGCCGTGGCCCCATATTCTTGCCTTACAACCCATCCCGACCGGATGGCCAAACAGGCAAACTCCTATCTGCCATGACGTGAGAGACGCCCGGGCGGAAACCGCTTTGAACCAGCACTGAGTGGTGACACCACACACCCAACAAATCTCCAATTCGCCATTATGATTTCTCACCCCCATTTTTCCCCCTCCTGTTCCCCTTTTCATTTGGTTTTGGTTCTTCGTTTGTGTGTGTGTGTGTGTGTTTTCTTTGTTTTGTTTTTTTTCAAAAATTAAAATTTCAGGACAGACCACCACAAGGAAGACGGGAGATGATGAAGGCATGGGGGTTTGACAAAACTCGAGGAGGGATTCTTCCATGTTTTCACTGCTATGGCGTACTGGATGTGAACGCACGTGCCGAAACAAACGACAAAAAGGTTCCGCGTGCGTCCCCTGTTCAAACAATCTAGATCTTCAGTTGTCGTTCAGTATGCATTGTGTTTTCCTGTCTCTGTGTGTGTGTGTTTGAAGTCACAGCATCTCTCCCGGAAAATAAATAAATAAATATATATATATTTATATATATTAAATGAATAAATAAAACCATGACTCTGATTGGTTGGTCAGTGCTGGGTTGGGATTGGAGCACAACGGCTCCAGAAGTCGGTCAGATTCTTCCGAGGAGCTGCTTATTCGATCACCATGCAGCGTGGCAGATGCTGGGAAAAATACTTGAAGAGCTCAGGGGTGGCCCCGGGACAATTCGTCAGCTCCAGCTCTTCCAGCTCTTGAAGCTGGACAAGGCCCGAGAGTCCAGTGGTCGTCAGCAGAGGACAGCCTGGAAAAACCAACAGAAACCCATGAACGGGAAAGAGCAACGGAGTCACGGAGTGCAAACTGAACATCAAAGAGGCCGGCAGGGCTCTTTTTGTAGAAAAAGCCCAGCAGGAACTCATTAGCATAACAGGCCACACCCAACAGCAGGAACTCATTACCATATTAGGCCACACCCCCGACAGCACGGCTCATTGGCATACTAGGCCACACCCCCATGTTACCAGAAGTGTGGTCATCCAGCCACACCCACCTTTTGCTTCTTATTCTGTTGACCTTGTTTGTTGTCAAAACCCAGGGCCTTTTTTTGTAGCAGGAACTCCTTTGCATGTTAGGCCACACACCCCTAATGTAGCCAGTCCTAATGAGTTCCTGCTTTTGGGTGTGGCCTATTATGCTAATGAGTTCCTGCTGGGCGTGGCCAACTCGGGAGCCAGCCGGAACGCTGTTCCTGTGCGTTCCTGCCCCAAAATAGCCCTGAAAGAGGGTAACGTTCAGGGGAAGGGCACATGCACACGGTCCCAGGCATCTCCATCTAAAACAGAGGTTCTCAACCTTCCTAATGCCGCGACCCTTTAATACAGTTCCTCATGTTGTGGTGACCCCCAACCATAAAATTATTTGCGTTGCTACTTCATAACTGTCATTTTGCGACTGTTATGAATCGTAATGTAAATATCTGATACGCAGGATTTGCCGAGACTTGGGAGCCCTATCCTAAGACCGTCGAAAATTTGTGATTTCCGATGGTCTTAGGCGACCCCTGTGAAAGGGTCGTTCGACCCCCAAAGAGGTCGCGACCCACAGGTTGAGAACCGCTGATCTAAAAGGATTTCGGGTCATGAGAAAAACTGCAACATTAAGAAACCTGCGACGGGGGCATTTTAATCTCAAACGTTTTTCTTGTGTGGCGTATTACCAATGTGCTCCTATGCTCACCTTGATCCAATCATACATACAAAGATAAGACACTGCCACTACTCTCGTTCTGGAATGAAGTTTAGACATTTTCTTTTGTTTCAACTGGAATGAACTTCTGGATTGACGCAGGAATACAACGGGGCGAAGCCCACCAATCTGTCTGATTTCGCAGATTCTAACGTTCGCCCAGCACCCTCCCATCACTGCTGTCCTGTGATTCCTACTGAGGCTGACTCCCTCTCAACCTCGTCCCATGAAAAAGGTTCCCTACGTTCCACTCTCACCAGCAAGAGACAAGAGCCGTAAACTTCTCATTCCCAGCAGGTGCTTCAGGCCAAAATCTTGAATCTGAAACAGCAGAAATGGAGAAACGGGGTAACTAAAACGCTGAGACAAATGTGTTATTGAGCTTAAGACCTTTGGTCACAGACGCTAATGAACATAAGAATGAGAGACAAATGTGCAATTACCAACACACTGCTAGTAAACTATGCTGCTGTCCCCTTACCCCAGTTTTATACCACTCACAGCTTTCCTCCAAGGAATCCTGGGAACTGTAGTTTGCAGTGTTCCCTCTAAGCTGAGTTAGTGTGAGCTAGTAAAGGTAAAGGTTCCCTTGCTCGAAAGCCAGTCGAATCCGACTCTAGGGTTGCGGTGCTCATCTCCGTTTCAAAGCCGAAGAGCCAGCGCTGTCCGAAGACGTTTCCGTG
>NW_015174941.1:94327-107939 GCF_001447785.1 Gekko japonicus
GGGGGTGTGGCCTTATGACACACTTCCAGTGATGTCAGAGGGTGTGGCATATGCTAATGAGTTATGCTAATGAGTTCCCCTAGCTCTTTTCCTACGAAACGACCCCTGAAATGAAGCAATATATAAATAAAGTTTCTAAATATTTTTCAGTGGGTCTGATATACCAAAATTTAGGTACATCACATCTATGACATTTATCGCGATGTTCAAAACCACAACATGGTGTTTAAGCTACATTTATGTAGCAGCTAATATCTCAAGCTAGAGGCATTATTGTCTTCTTAATGGTATTAATAGGTGAGAGGATTTTAACTCTTTATTCTTGATCTCTGGGCTGCTAAGATATGTAATTCTTCACAGATGTACTGCATGGAGTTTAATTTAAGTATTTTTTAAAAAAATGTGCAGAAGATTTAGGGGAAGTCATCTTTACAATTCCCAGGCTTGCTCTAAGGAAGAAAAGCGTAGCAAAATGTTTCAGCTATCACCACCTGAATTTCAATTTAAAAAGTGATCTGGATTATAATCACTCTCTTGGGAAAACGGAAGAAGTGAGCAGTGACTCATGTAAGCTCCTACCCTACCACAAATTCAGTTAGTCTTTAAGGTACTACTGGACTCTTACTCTTTTCTACTGCTACAGACAGACTAACATGGCTACCCATCTTGATGACACATTATATTAAAAGGCATGCCATTTGTATGTCTGTTCTTTTAAAATGGCCTGAATAAAAAGAAATTCTTATCATTGCTTAAAACTAGACTGTTGCAATTACTTGGAGAATAATCTCACTTTATCAGGGTGAAGATGCTTTCTATATCATTGAGAAAGTTACTTATAGAATATGAACTGTGCTTAGATGAGATGTTTACAAATGTTTTTATTTCAAAAGGTGAATGTCATTGTTTGGTGTAGTGGTTAAGTGCGCAGACTCTAATCTGGGAGAACCGGGTTTGATTCCCCACTCCTCCACTTGCACCTGCTGATGTGACCTTGGGTCAGTCACAAGCTCTGGCACAGCTGTCCTTGAAAAAGAGCAGTTTGTGTCAGAGTTCTCTCAGCCCCACCCACCTCACAGGGTGTCTGTGGTGGGGAGGGGGGAAGGGAAAGGAGTTCGTAAGCCGCTCTGAGACTCCAAGTGAAGGGCGGGGTATAAATCCAATCTCTTCTTCTTCTTCTTCTTCTCCAGAGCCGACTAATTTATGCAGTAGCCAAATCGCTCACTCACCACTATAATGCCCAGTAGCTCACAAAATAGAATTTTTGCTCACAGGACTCCACAGCTTAGAGGGAACACACTGACCATTCTCTATTAGAAATCCCTAATCTCTGTCCTGAGCCTTAGTGGATTTTTCAGCCATGTGGATTCATGGATGAAGGCTCCATTCCAACTCAATTACCTTTTAGAATTTACAGTCACTGCGCTGAACCGTGAGAACCCCCAGTTGAGGATGTTGTGTCCATTGTTCTCTCTAAGCTGAGTTAGTCTGAGCTAGTGCACAGGTTTTTAGCCTCCAGCTCACACATTTCTGTCTTAGCTCAGGATGGATGGCTCCAGAGCAAACTCATTTATGCAGTAGCCAAATCGCTCGCTCACAACTTTAATGCCCGTAGCTCGCAAAGTAGAATTTTTGCTCACAAGACTCCACAGCTTAGAGGGAGCATTGGTCATGTCAAGGATTTCAGGCATGTGCCAGACCCACATACAATGGTGAGGTAAGTTTTTTTTAATTATTTTTACAAATAACTTTTTTTCCTGGATTAAACACAACAGTGCCTCAAATTGTGTTTGTTTTTCCTACAATGCAAGGCACACAACTACAGTTCCTAGAGAGAGGGAACAATTATTAAACTAGCTTAAGACAAGGATGATTATACAAGCTGGCAGCCAACAGTCCCGGTAGCATCTGATGGATTAGCTTATGAAACTCATGTGCTCTGTAAATATAAAACGAATCACTCTATAAGGATGGTCTTAGGGTTGCCAAGTGTCTTTTAGAGCCCGGCGGGAGAGCCTCGCCGGGTTCCGGGAGCTGTATGTGGATGCGAGCGCGAGAAGTGACACGGACGTCAATAATGTTGGGGGCGTGGCCCCGATCGTCGGAGGGAAAACCATAGAGCTTTCCCTCTGACGATTGGGGCCATGCCCCCAACGTGATCGACGTGGTTACGTCACCTCTGGTGACGCAGCCACGCTGCGCTTCGGGGGGCGGAGTTCCCCCCGGGGCCCGATTCCGCCTCCAAAGCGGGGGTTTACCCGCCACCCGCCCCCACTTGGCAGCCCTAGATGGTCTTAATATTATAGTCCTGATATCATTCCTCAGGAGTATACCTTCCCTTAGGCATGCACACTGGAAATGTGATGTATGTATTAGACAGCCACGTTTGGAAACACGTGTATGAAAATAAGTCTGCTTGGCCAAAGGCTGGATTGATTGCCGTTCCTTGCTGGGTGACGAGAGAGAAGTTACGGATGTGTGGGGACAGTCAATGGGAAGCCACCGTTTGTCACCCCCCTCCCCTTGAAAAACACTCAGATGACTGAGAAGACCCTCAGAAATGAGGAAGCGGAGCAAGGGGATGCGGGAGAAAACTTGAAGAAGGAGCCCAAGATGGAAAAGAAATGGCAGGTTTCCTGAGCTTCAGAATTAAAACTGCCCATGGATTGTACCAGCCATGAGGAGTCAGATGTAAGATGATCCCTGCTAGATCAGGCCCGTGGTCCATCTTGTCCAGCCTCCTGTCTCACACAGGAGCCAACCAGTTCCTCTAGAGGGCCAACAACAGGTGAGAGAGGCCTTCCCCTGAGAAGAACATCAGAAGAGCCCTACTGGATCAGACCAGTGGTTCATCTAGTCCAGCATCCCGTCTCACACAGGGGCCAGCCAGTTCCTCTGGAGGGCCAAGAACAGGGCAGAGAGGCCGACGCCTTCCCTGATGAGAACATCAGAAGAGCCCTACTGGATCAGACCAGTGGTTCATCTAGTCCAGCATCCCGTCTCACACAGGGGCCAGCCAGTTCCTCTGGAGGGCCAAGAACAGGGCAGAGAGGCCGACGCCTTCCCTGATGAGAACATCAGAAGAGCCCTACTGGATCAGACCAGTGGTTCATCTAGTCCAGCATCCCGTCTCACACAGGGGCCAGCCAGTTCCTCTGGAGGGCCAAGAACAGGGCAGAGAGGCCGACGCCTTCCCTGATGAGAACATCAGAAGAGCCCTACTGGATCAGACCAGTGGTTCATCTAGTCCAGCATCCCGTCTCACACAGGGGCCAGCCAGTTCCTCTGGAGGGCCAACAACAGGCGAGAGAGGCCGAGGCCTTCCCCTGAGAAGAACATCAGGGGAGCCCTGCTAGATCAGGCCCGTGGTCCACCTTGTTCAGCCTCTTGTCTCACACAGTGGCCTCAACCAGTTCCTCTGGAGGACCAGCAACAGGGGAGAGAGGCCGAGGCCTTCCCATGTTGCTGCGTCCTGGCACTGGTATCCAGAGGTTTCCTGCCTCCGAACATGGAGGTTCCCTTTACTCACCATGGCTAGTAGCCACCTGTTCTCCATGAGGAGGAGTGTGTAGGGGGGAAAATTAGAGGGAACATTGCCCACCACCGCAGTCCTTTTACAATGGCCAGTTACATTCCTTGCATGCCCACCCTGTCTTATCCTTGTCACCTACCTGGCAGCACCAGCGGAGGTATAAGTTCCTAAGGGAGGACATCGTGGACAGGTAGCTGAGTCCAGTATCGGTGATCCGTACACACCTGTGGAGGAGGTGGGAAATCACAGTGGTAAGAAGGAGATTGTTCCCTTTACTCACTCTTCACTCAGAGTCTCAGAGCAGCTTATAATCTCCTCCCCTTCCTCTCCACACAACAGACACCCTGTGAGGTCGGTGGGGCTGAGAGAGCTCTTTTGAGGACTGCTCCCGAGAGAACAGCTCTGAGAGAACTTGTGACTGACCCAAGGTCACCCAGCTGGCTGCATGTGGAGGAGTGGGGAATCAAACCCAGTTCTCCCAGATTAAAGTCCGCCACTTTTAACCACTACACCAGACGTAAGCATCGTAGAAAGGGGGCGGGGAACAATGAGGGACTCTGATATGATCCTTGCCCCAAGAGGCTAGGGTATAAACAGGGAAGAGAGAGAACATCAAGGGTCTAGACCCTGTTGCCAGCAATGTTCCCTCTAAGCTGTGGCGTCTTGTGAGCAAAAATTCTACTTTGTGAACTACTGGCATGAAAGTTGCGAGCGAGCCATTTGGCTGCTGCATTAAGTAAGTTTGCTCTGGAGCCTCCCTGAGCTGAGACAAAAATGTGTGAGCCGGAGACTAAAAAACGGTGAGCTAGCTCATGCTCACTCAGCTTAGAGGGAACGCTGGTTGCCAGGCTACCTATGAGGTTGCGGTCAAGATACTTTTCAAGTATTCATGCTGTGTGCTTGATCCTCAGTGTTCAGTAACGACAGGAACAGAAATCTCTCTGGTTTCAACGTAGCACCAGTGCTCTAAGACAGGCATGTCCAACTTCGAACAGGTAGTGATCTATTTTTTCCGGCGAAAAAGTGCCGGTGATCTACTACCATGAAAATAAAGTTTCAAATTAGTTTCAAATTAGATTTTAACTCACTAAAGTTGGGTTCCACCGCGTGCACCCAATTAGTTTCAAATTAGATTTCATTTACTGGTAAGCAAAATAAGCAGAAACAAAACAGAGGGACGAAGATTCAGAAAGAACTGCGAACATTGTTTTTATTTTTTATTGAGTTATAACTTCGTTTAACTGTCTCAATAACTTTCTTTAACTTTTATTCAGAGCTATTTGTGTTAAATGTAGGTTAAATGTAAGTCAAACCCGGAGACCAAGTGATCTACCTCTGACGCCTCTGCGATCTACTGGTAGATCGCGATCTACCTGTTGGACATACCTGCTCTAAGATATCGGCTTCCTAATCTGCTGAGAAACATCCACCGATACAAGAGGTAACCACAGTGTCGTTGCAGGAGTTTGATAGTTGAGTGCTAGATGTGTGCAACTTTCCAAACATAACCCAAGACGCATGAATCCATCGAAGGAGGCTGTTTAGTGCGTCTAGATCACTACCATTTGCCAGGGTTCCCTCTAAGCTGAGTTAGTGTGAGCTAGCTCACAGTTTCTTAGCCTCCGGCTCACACATTTTTGTCTTTGCTCAGGAAAGATGGCTCCAGAGCAAACTAATTCATGCAGGAGCCAGATCGCTCGCTCGCAACTTTAATGCCAGGAGCTCACAAAGCGGAATTTTTGCTCACAGGACTCCACAGCTACATTGCCATCTGCTTTCATTGGCTGTGGTACTTCAACAACTTGGGTGGGAAAAGATCTTTCCCATTGCCTACTAACTCAGATCCTTTGACAAAATACCAGGGATTGAACCTGGGAGCTTCTGTATGCCTCCAGAGCAAATTAATTTATGCAAGTAGTCAAACTGCGTGATCACGACTTTAATGCCAGTTGCTCACCAAGTAGAATTTTTGCTCACAAGACTCCACAGCTTAGACGGAACATTGATTGGCACTGGTACTTCAACAACTTTGGTGGGAAAAGGTCTTTCCCATTGCCTACTAACTCAGATCCTTTGACAAAATACCAGGGATTGAACCTGGGAGCTTCTGTACGCAGGCCATGTAGTCTGCCACTGGGCCGTGGCCCCTGCCGAGCCAATAAGTAAACCAAACAACCTTATGATGATTCAGACCACCGGTCTCTCTAGTTCTGAGCTGTAAATTCTGACAAACAATAGCTTTCCACTGTCTCCAGCGGGAATATTTCCCAGCCCAGCATCCGTTTAACAGGAGACCAGACCAGGAGCAGCTGAGGGATTCTGTGTACAAAACCACGCAATCAGATTTTTAAAAAGAAAAGAACCGTTTAAGTGAAAGATTCCGGGAGTCGGTTGGGGAGGTTTCCTCAAGACTATCCAGGTGCTAGCCCGCACGCTGTAAATTCTGACAAACAATAGCTTTCTACTGTCTCCAGTGGGAATATTTCCCAGCCCTGCACCCGTTTAACAGGAGACCAGACCAGGAGAAGCCGAGGGATTCTGTGTACAAAACCATGCGATCGGATTTTTAAAAAGAGAAGAACCGTTTAAGTGAAAGATTCCGGGAGTCGGTTGGGGAGGTTTCCTCAAGACAATTCGGGTGCTAGCCCGCACTGAGCACAGCAAGCTTCTGCCTGAAATGTGCAGAAAGGCACACAGAGGCCCACAGAATTCAGCCACGGGGAGGAATGACAAAACATTTTTAGCTGTGGCTAAAAATGCTACTTGCTTCTTTCAGCCTGGGACCGATTCCCTGTGCATGACAGGACAACTCACAAGAGGGCAGCATTGGATTAAAAAGGTAAAGGTTCCCTTGCTCGAAAGCCAGTCGAATCCGACTCT
The DNA here is from genome assembly GCF_001447785.1 of Gekko japonicus. NCBI lineage: Eukaryota > Metazoa > Chordata > Lepidosauria > Squamata > Gekkonidae > Gekko > Gekko japonicus. The sequence goes on from NW_015174941.1 coordinate 100,740, forward strand.
AGGGTTGCGGTGCTCATCTCCATTTCAAAGCCGAAGAGCCAGCGCTGTCTGAAGACGTTTCCGTGGTCATGAGGCCGGCATGACTAAACACCAAGGCGCACGGAACACTGTTCCCTTCCCACCAAAGTGGTACCTATTTACCTACTTGCAATTTCTTGCTTTCGAACTGCTAGGTTGGCAGGAGCTGGAACTAGAGACGGGAGCTCACTCCGTCATGCGGCACACTCGGGTCTCGAACTGCTGAGCGACCGACCTTCCACAGCCTGCAGTTCAGCGTCTTCACCCCTTGAGCCACCGCAGCTATTACAGAAGTGTCATGGGCTGTGCAGTGCCTCGTCTAAGGAGAACCATTGGGTGTTTCTAGATAGTGGCTCCCGTCCAGAAGTAACCCCTCCAAAGGGACAGAGCAGGAGGCGGAAGGCTGCCTCCCGCTCCACGCAGATACACATGCTCTGCAACAGAGCAATACTTGGACGCGTTTGCCTATTTCTCTCCCCTCTCTGCTTCTGCCTCATCTATCCGTATTTCCTCTGGTAATCAAACCGGGCTTGATTTAGAAGCTTAGCAGGGCCAGCCCTGGCTACCGTTTGGATGAGACACCTCCAAGGAATACCAGGGTCGTGATGCAGAGGCAGGCGATGGCAAGCTACCTCTGAACACCCCACTAAGAGTTGCCACAAGTCAGCTTGTAAAAGGTAAAGGTAAAGGCTTCCCTTGCTCGAAAGCCAGTCGAATCCGACTCTAGGGTTGCGGTGCTCATCTCCGTTTCCAAGCCGAAGAGCCAGCGCTGTCTGAAGACGTTTCTGTGGTCATGTGGCCGGCATGACTCAACACCAAGGCGCACGGAACGCTGTTCCCTTCCCACCGAAGCGGTACCTATTTATCTACTTGCAATGTCTTGCTTTTGAACGGCTAGGCTGGCAGGAGCCGGAACTAGAGACGGGAGTTCACTCCGTCATGCGGCACACTCGGGTCTCGAACTGCTGAACGACCGGCCTTCCACAGCCCCGCAGTTCAGCGTCTTAACCACTTGAGCCACCGCAGCTCCAGTCAGCTTGACTTGATGGCAAAAAAGAAAAGAGAGAGACAGAATTTCTGGTTCCTATCCGTCTTGTGTTATCGGGACCACACAGGCCTGCCTCTCACTGTACGTGGCCAAGCCTGTGGCTGGGCTTGTGCTGTTTCAGGAATGAAGCGGAGCCTCATATGACTGAGGTGGGGGCTATGGCTCAGTGGCAGAGCCTCTGCTTGGCATGCAGGAGGCCCCAGGTTCAATCCCCGGCATCTCCAGTTAAAAGGACCAGGTAGGAGAGGATGGGAAAGGCCTCTTGCCTGAGACCCTGGAGAGCCACTGCCAGTCTGAATAGACGATACTGACCTTGACGGACCAGGGGTCTGATTCGGTGTAAGACAGATGTATGTGTATGTGGTTGAATGCTCTCCTATGAAGTATTTCTTGGCATGCAGAATCCTACCGTTCACACTCACTCAGCTGAGAGGGAACACACTGGTCACAGGTCCTCTCCACCACCCTAGGCTTCTATGTGGATGCAGTATTTTTGTATGGTGGTAAAACTGTGCAACCCACTCAAATCATTTCCTCACTGAAGACTAGGCCATTGGCTAAGCAATGGAACTGCCTTTTGACTCCTGAAAACCCATTTGTTGGATCTTTAGGGAGGGGCCGTGGCTCAGTGGAAGAGCCTCAGCTTGGAATGCAGAAGGACCCCGGTTCGATCCCCGGCATCTCCAGTTAAAAGGACCAGGCAGGCAGTGATGTGAAAGTCCTCTCGCCTGAGACCCTGGAGAGCCCCTGTCAGGCTGAGCAGACAATACAGATTTTATTTATTTATTTATCATTTGTATTTATACCCCGCCTTGCCTGACAAGCAGGCTCAAGGCAGCTAACAAGATTAATTGAGCTCCCAGAGGAGATCCGGGCCCTGCGGTACCTTATACAGTTCCGCAGGGCCTGTAAGACGGAGCTCTTCCGCCAGGCTTTCGAATAGGAGCCGCCGCCGCCACTGTGCCATCAACGCCCTATAATTTCCGCACATTGCCACCGCTGGTGCGGGTACCATCGGAGGGAGGGGGACGTTCCTAGGGAACGACAGGGCAGTGATGATATGCACTGCAGTTGTTGTGTAGCTATACTATCGAGAACACCATCTTGGTTCTAAAATTCGGAAGTGAGTAGGGGAGCACCGAAATGACTTTTATGAATCTCATTTAATTGTCCATTCTGTGTTTTTAGTAATGTATACTGTTTTGTTGTTGTTATCTGGCATTATGCCTCTGTCAGCCGCCCTGAGCCTTCGGGGAGGGCGGGATAGAAATCCAAATAAATAAATAAATAAACATTGTGATTTCAGCAGTGGCCGGACAGATGTTGCGGGGATGCTCGCACGTGAGGCACAAATTGACAGTTGTCGTCTGGTTTGCCTTTGTGTGAGACACTGGTTGGTATTCTGCACACATTACCCTTTGAGGCTCACGTGTACACACTTGTGGTGGTGGGGAAATAATCTGTAAAGAAACGGAGGGGGCAGCTAATGCACACAGCCAGCTCAGGGGAGTGGTTGGAGCATCAGACCAGGATTTGGGAGGCCCAGGTTCGAATCCCCGCTCGTACTGTGGAAGCTCACTGGGTGACCTTGGGCCAGGCACACACTCTCAGCCTAACCTACCTCACAAGGAAGTTGTGAGGATAAAACGGAGGAGAGGAGAATGATGTAAGCCCCCCCCCCTTACCTATCAAGCACCAGCTCCTCCAGTTTGTGCAGGTCACAGGCGATGTACTCCAGAGCCATGTCCGTGATCCGAGGGCACCACGAGAGGTCCAGGCTGCGGAGCTTGCGGAGGTTCTCCGCCACCAGCTCCACGCCGTCGTCCGTCACCTTGGAGCAGCCGGAGAGGCTGAGGGTGCTCAGGTTGGGGAGGCTGTGCACCATGTTGACTACCCCGTGGTTCGTGATCTCCCAGCAGGAGTTGAGGCGGAGGGTGTGGGTCGTGTAGCCCTGCTTGGCGGTGAAGTAGGCCAGGGCCGTGTCCGTCACGTGGTAGGCCTGCAGGTTGAGCTCGGTCAGGTTGGGCAGCAGCTGGGAGATGGCGGCGATGGCGTCGTCGGCCACATTGATGCAGTCGCTGACGCTCAGGGACGTGATGCGGGCGTTCAGGCTGGACCACAGCCCCGCCTCGGTGAAGTCGTTGCATCCGGACAGCTCCAGCCGCATCACGCCCTGCATCTGTTCCAACATTACCTGCGAAGAGAGGAGACGGACGTCATTGCTCTACAAAACCCGCCGTTCTCCCGAACATTGGGGAACGGCACAGCAATACTACAACTTGCAGTGACAGGTTTGGATCATTTATTTATATATTTATTTATGTATCAGATTTTTCAACCATCCAGACGGCAAGGCGGACTGAGGGCGGTGTACAACAGGTTAAAAGCAAATACATAACAATTTAAATTTAGACTAACCATACCGTTGCTGTTCTCAACTGTATGCCAGAGCAATAGTCATAGTCAATACTACCCTTTATGGACCAATAGAATGACTTAGTATAAGGCAATTTCATGTCTGTGTGTGTCCAATTAAACTCTGGAATTCACTGCCACTGGAAGTAGTAGTCGTATAATTTATTCGGTTTATAACCAGCACAAACCTCTACATCAAAACCACAGTAATATTATAGATGCCACCATATACAGAATTTTAAGGATTCAGTTATCTTGTCCAGAACATCTGTGTAAAACCCACAATTCTTGAAGCACTCAAACGAGATCTAAAATGATTTACAGCATAATTGAATAAAAGTTCCCATGACCTCTAATTTCCTTCTGGACTTTATCTTTGTGGATTTTATGAGGTATAGCTGAAAATTAGCACAATTCAATATGAACAGTGGATTAGGATCAAATAATAGTTTCCGGGTTGCTTCCACATCCGAAAACCCATAAAACCTCTCTGATATAAGGTGGATGATCTTTACCCTGCCCACAGTGTAGTATTATATGCTCAATCGATTCTATGTTCCCTGCACTGCAGGGGACGAGCCGCTCTGCCAATGGTACCTTTTTATACCAGCCTTCTGTTACTGCTGAGGGGAAGATATTTCATCTGGCCATGGAGAAAGCCCTGCGATGTGACGGAATCTCTAGAAGTGTTAAATATGTTGTAGGGGCTACTGTATATTTCGTTTTCTGCGGGGCCAGATCAGACGGGGCTCTTGCAATATCATTCTGCCTCTCTATATCATATATTCTTTAACGTTAGCCCCCGCCTTTTCTATTGGCAGGGGTCATTTCCTGCGGGAGCGCACAGGAGCGGAGCTCCGGCAGTAAAGAGCCCAGGGGGTGGGCACATGCAACAAGACCCACCCCCTGCTCCCAGCAGCCCTCAGTCAGAGCAAGAAGCAGCCAGGTAAGTTGCAGAGCCCCCCGCCCCCCCGTTCAAAACAGTCCGGTGGCACCTTTCAGACCAAGTTTTATTCAGGTCCAAGCTCTCCCTCCTCTGCGAGGACAGATCTGCACATTCCCCCCCCCCCAATGCCTAGCAATCCAAAACAGTCCAGTGGAGCCTGAGCGGTGGGTGTTGCCTTATGACACACTTCTGGTGATGTCAGGGGGTGTGGCATATGCGGTGGGGAGGGGAAGGGGAAGGGGAAGGGGAAGGGGAAGGAGTTTGTAAGCCGCTCTGAGACTCCAAGTGAAGGGCGGGGTATAACTACAATCTCTTCTTCTTCTTCTTCTTCTTAAGCCAGGTTGAGCGATGAATGTCCCTAAGGATTAGGGCGGTAATGTCTGAGGGAGCCCCCGGAAGTAGTGATGGCCACTAACCCAGATGGCTTTAAAAGGGGATTAGACAGATTCACGAGGAGGAAAGGTCCTTTGGCGGCTACTAGCCAGGATGACTTAAGGAAACCTCCACGTCCAGCAGCAGTCAACCTCTGAACGCCAGTGCTGGAGGAGGAAGGTCACATCAGGGAGAGCTCTTGGCTTCTATGCCCTACTTGTGGGCTCCCCCTGTGGCATTTGACTATTCAGTGTCGGAAATGGGATGCTGGACTAGATGACCTATAGCAGCGGTTCTCAACCTGTGGGTCCCGACCCCTTTGGGGGCCTAAGTCCATAGGAAAACACAAATTGTCTTTGTGATGAATCACCATGCTTTAATTATGTTCAATTTGTAACAATGAAAATACATCCTGCATGTCAGATATTTACATGACGATTCATAACAGTCGCAAAATTACAGTTATGAAGTAGCAGCGGAAATAATTTTATGGTTGGGGGGCCACCACAACATGAGGAACTGTATTAAAGGGTCGCGGCATTAGGAAGGTTGAGAACCACTGACAGGGCTATTTTTGGGCAGGAACGCAAAGAACGGAGTTCCGGCTGGCTTCCAAATTGGCCACACCCAGCAGGAACTCATTAGCATAATAGGCCACACCCAACAGCAGGAACTCATTCGGATTGGCTACATTCGGGGTGTGTGGCCTAACATGCAAAGGAGTTCCTGCTACAAAAAAGCCCTGGGTTTTGACAACAAACAAGGTAAACAGAATAAGAAGTAAAAGGTGGGTGTGGCTGGATGACCACACTTCTGGTAACATGGGGGTGTGGCCTGATATGCTAATGAGTTCCTGGTGTTGGGTATGGCCTATTATGGTAATGAGTTCCTGCTGGGCTTTTCCTACAAAAAGAGCCCTGAGTCCACTGACCTATAGTGTTTCTGGCGATTCCCACATCTACCCCTTGTCACTTCTGGGAAATACTTCTGGAAAGTACACGAGGGTGCATTTTAAAAAAAAGAAGAAGCAGCTCCAGCTGTCACTCCAAGCAGCAAGCAAGCAACAGGGAACCCTCCACCCCTAAGGCGGGCTTGGCAGCTCTAGCCGGTGCAATCTGGGACCTGTGTATCTTCGGGAGCGTCTCCTCTGATATGTCCCAGGGAAAGCGTTCAGCTCTGCTGAGAGCAATCTACCGGTGATCCCCGGGCCCGGAGATATCCAGCTGCCCTCGACCAGGGGCGGGGCTTTCTTGGTCTTGGCCACGACCTGGTGAAACTCTCCGCCAGCTACCACCAGGGCCCTGTGGGAACTTATACAGTTCTGCGGGGCCCGTAAGGCAGGGATTTCCCGCCAGGCTTTTAGCTGAGGACAGCAACGTTTTTCCACCATAGCCGGCACCCTCTTCTTTTCTTCCATCTTACCTACTTCGGCCTCCTCCTTAACTGGCCTGCGAGACAGAAGAAGAGCCCAGAGTGGGTTTTAGATTAAATCAGGGCTATTTTGGGGCAGGAACGCACAGGAACGGAGTTCCGGCTGGCTCCCGAGTTGGCCACACCCAGCAGGAACTCATTAGCATAATAGGCCACACCCAACAGCATGAGATCATTAGGACTGGCTACATTAGGGGTGTGTGGCCTAACATGCAAAGGAGTCCCTGCTCCAAAAAAGCCCTAAACAGAATAAGAAGCAAATGGTGAGTGTGTCTGGATGACCACACTTCTGCGAACATGGGGTGTGTGGCCTAATATGCTAATGAGCTGTGCTGTCAGGGGTGTGTCCTAATAAGCAAATGATTTTCTGCTGTTGGGTGTGGCCTATTATGCTATTGAGTTCCTGCTGGGCTTTTTCTACCAAAAAAGCCCTGGATTAAATTATGAACACCACCTGGAGACTAGTAAATTGAGCTTGACTGGCTGATCTATTTATTTTATTTTTATTTATTTATTGTATTTATAACCCGCCCTCCCCGTAAGCTTTCGCAGGGCGGCTCACGTTGCCTGGCACAGTGTGCCAAGATTCATATACAGTTAAAACATTTAAAACTTAACATTGAACACTGTTAAAACTTTTAAAACATTTAAGCGATCGACGATTGCCGAATAAAGTGCACTCAGTGATTATTAACCAAGATGGCGTAGCATGTCATGCAGGCTCAGGCAATTACAGGATTCTAGGCGGTTTGGCTCAGTCTCACTGCCGCCAGCCTCCACCACAGATATTAATAGTGGTCATTGATGGTGATGTGGGTGGCTCCTAATTAAAGGCCTGGTGGAAGAGCTCCATCTTGCAGGCCCTGCGGAACTGCATAAGATCCCGCAGGGCCCCGATCTCCTCCGGGAGCTCATTCCACCAGTAAGGAGCCGCCACTGAGAAGGCCCTGGCTCTTGTAGTTGCCAGCCT
>NW_015174941.1:108210-112916 GCF_001447785.1 Gekko japonicus
GGAACTCATTAGCATAATAGGCCACACCCAGCAGCAGAAACTCATTAGCATATTAGGCCACACCCATGACTGTACCACTCATTAGCATATTAGGCCGCACCCCCATGTTACCAGAAGTGTGGTCATCCAGCCACACCCACCTTTTGTTTCTTATTCTGTTTACCTTGTTTGTTGTCAAAACCCAGGGCTTTTTTGTTGCAGGAACTCCTTTGCATGTTAGGCCACACACCCCTAAGGTAGCCAATCCTAATGAGTTTTTACTGCTGGGTATGGCCTGTTATGTTAATGAGTTCCTGCTTGTTGTGGCCAACTTGGGAGCCAGCCGGAACTCCGTTCCTGTGCGTTCCTGCCCCAAAATAGCCCTGAATGTTATGATGATGTTTATAATCTGTTGTAATCGCCCAGAGCCCTGTGCACTCAGGGATTGGGCAAGCCAGAAATTTAAAATATAAATAAATAAATAAACTTAAGACCGCTACGGTTTTCAGATCGGAGGCCGGAGACCTACCTCAAGGCCCGCATCTGTGATGGTCGATCTCTTAAGGCTCACGGACTTCACTCCTTTCTTGGACAAAGGGTAGTTGTCGATGAACTCGCAAATGTCCAGGTCAGAGACTCCGACCAGGCAGAAACCGTCAAAGCCCCTGACGGCGAACCCTTGGAGGTTGACAAACTCTTTCTCCCCGTTGGGCAGGATGTTGTAGAGCTCTTTGGTGTGCAGCACTGGCGTCAGGCCCACCCAGAATTTGGGCTGGTACAAGACCCTCCTCCACGCTTTACACACCTGGGCCAGGACACACTTCTCGCAGGCGGAGAAGTACCAAAAGAGGCGGTTGAGGATCTTCTCGTCCACGGCCAGTTGCCTCTCGGCAGGGGAATTGGGGAACCCCTCTAGGGAGGAGACTTCCCCGTTGGTCGGGGAGATCTCGCTGGAGTGGAGTCCCACCACAGCGGCCCCAGAAGGTGACGGCGCCCCGGATAGCGCGGCCAAGGATAGCGGCGAAGCCAGGCTGGGCATGGGCAAGTCACTGTGATTGGCTAAGGCTGGACTGATGATGGCAGGCACAGAAGAAGGCTGGCACAAGCGGTTTTTCATTGCGGGCGTCCCTTTGGTGATGCTGGCGGAGCCGAGTCCATTGGCCTGGGCGGGGATTTTCACTAGCCCGTTCCGGGGTAAACATGGGGGTTTGGTGTCACCGTTGCTCTGGTTCGACATCTTCCAAGGTCACTCTGAAATACAAGGGAGAAGGGCATTAGCGGGGCCAGTCCCAGGTTTTGGGGGCCCCCAAGACAGAGAACTCCCAAGACTGCCTCCCCTCCTCTACCTACCACCTGGCATGCACACCCGTCTTCCCTCCCACCCACCTGCATGCTCCACACCTGCTTACGTGTCCTTCCCTTATCTGCTTACAAGCATTTCCATTGCCTGTGCTCACAGCTGCCAGTAGACCTTATTATTTATGAATGGTCACAGTCAGATATTTGAATGGTGGACGGTGTTCTGGAATTCGAGATCTAAGCAAGTTCTTAGAATTGCACATGTATCTGTGCAGAATTCTTGCTGTTCCAAATGAAATGCACTTCTGGAGCGGAGCTGGTGCTACTTGTTCAGTGTCTAGAATGTGCAGGTGTTTCTTGATGCTGATAAGAACCTCAGAAGAGCCCTGCTGGGTCAGACCAGGGAGGGTCCCTCTAGTCCAGCCTCCTGTCTCACTCAGTGGCCAACCAGTTCTTCTGAAGGGCCAACAACAGGGCACAGAGGCGGAGGCCTTCCCCTGATAAGAACCTCAAAAGAGCCCTGCTGGGTCAGACCAGTGAGGGTCCCTCTAGTCCAACATCCCGTCTCACACAGTGGCCAGCCAGCTCCTCTGGAGGGCCAACAACAGGGCATGGAGGCTTCCCCTGATGTTGCCTCCTGGCTCTGGGGTCCAGAGGCTTAGTGGCTCTGAATGTGGAGGTTCCCCTCAGCTACCGTGGCTAGTATTCATTGATAGACCTCTCCTCCATGAACCTAATCCTCTTTTAAAGCTGTTTATTCCTGTGGTCTTTACGACATCCTCTGGCAGCAAACCCCCCATTTTAATCAGTGTATAAAGTAGTGTTTCCTTTTGTCCGGCCTGAACCTACTGCCCATTGGCTTCACTGGATGCCCTCGAGTTCGAGTATTTTGGGAGAGGGAGAAAATGTTCTCTTTGTCAGCTCTCTCCACACCAATCGTACATGATAAATCACATTTTAAAACCATTAAAATCAACCCCTCGACACACGTCATTAAAAGGGAGCCAGTTTGGTGCAGTGGTTAAGAGCAGTGGACTCTCATTTGAAGCACCAGGTTCAATTCCCCACTTGGAACTAGCTGGGTGACCTTGGGCAAGTCACAGCAGTCTCAGCGTACAAATAAACATAGCTCGCCACCTAGTGGTGCCAGAAAAGAGCTACAGCTTCAGCAGCCAAACAATCCCTCCGGGAATCTCCTGGCTATTCCACATGCAATGTCATACGATAATCATTAATTGCATCATTAAAGCAATTAAAAACAGAGTTAAAGTACATAGTAGCGAGTGAGTGGGCAGGAGGAATGGTAGCAGTGGGACCCCCCCTCAGAAATCTTGGGTTGCGGCAGCTGTCCCCCTTAGGGTACACTGATGCCGGCCCTCATATTAAAAGTAAAGGTCAAGGTTCCCTTGCTCGAAAGCCAGTCGAGTCCGACTCTAGGGTTGCGGTGCTCATCTCCGTTTCCAAGCCGAAGAGCCAGCGCTGTCCGAAGACGTTTCCGTGGTCATGTGGCCGGCATGACTAAACACCAAAGCGCACGGAACACTGTGACCTTCCCACCGAAGTGGTACCTACTTATCTACTTGCAATTTCTTGCTTTCGAACTGCTAGGTTGGCAGGAGCTGGAGATGGCAAAACAGAAGCCAGAAATCCCTCAAACTGGCTCACCATGCAAGAGCGATTAATTAAATAACCACGACGCGAGCCCAAATTAACCACTCGCACGAAAGGCTGCTCAGCGCATGATATACGGACGTGGACACGCTGGCTCAAACCTCAGGGCTGCTCTAACAAACTGACGGCAAAGACACCTCGCCAGAACGAAAGGCACAAGACCAAGATTTGTTGAGGCCGAGCAGGATCTGATCGATTGTGCATGAGCCGGATTCACAAACCAACCATAGTTAAAGCTAATTTTTTTAAAAAAATGTGCAGCTAGGTTTAAGGACAGGGGCAGAGAAAGAGGATGAGAAGACGCCAACCAAGGTTTTAAAGAACTGCCGTGGGTTTTATCATTTGGACACTGTTGTCTCCCGGTAGTGTTTTGTGTGATTCGTTCATTTTACGGTATTAAACCAGCAGAAAACACAGAGTAAAATATGCCAAAGGCAGTCGTTGTGATATCCAGAATAGGGCTGGTCTCCCATTGCACGCCCTCCCTTGAGAAATAGCACGGATGCAAGTTAGAAATTGCCGGGGAACTTTGAGGATACTCCTTCTGAAATCCATGTTCCACTCAGTTTTACAAACACATAACCCGCAAACACCGGCCCCGATCACACATCAAAAGGGACACGCGGCCAGTGTTCCCTCTAAGCTGAGTTAGTAGGAGAGCTAGCTCACAATTTTTGAGCCTCCGGCTCACACATTTTTGCTTTAGCTCAGGAAGGATGGCTCCAGAGCAAACTAATTTATGCAGTAGCCAAATTGCTTGCTCACAACTTTAATGCCAGCAGCTCACAAAGTAGAATTTTTGCTCACAAGACCCCACAGCTTAGAGGGAGCTTTGCGTGCGGTAGCGGGATCAGACAGATTCCCTGAGCCGCCGCGCAGTTGCTCCCCGCCATGATCAGATGCCGGGGGGGGGGAGCCACAGATCAGTGAGCGAGGCAGCCTGCTGCGCATGTGCGCGCCTGCGCAGTTTGGCCGGGGGCCTCGGATGCTGCTGAAGTCGGGCGCGCCGGCAATCCAATGGCCACCCCTGCTGCGGACTTTCAGGTAAGTGGTAGTGTTTTGTAGGGATTTTTTTTTTTTATGCGCGGTTTCGTCTGGAAGGGACAGATCGGGGATGATGCACTCCGCTTCCCAGATGTTGCGGTGTGATCGTGCCTGCTTGATGCGCCCCCGTTCTGCCCCTCTCCCACCCTGTTGCAGTTGCCACATGAATGACAGAAGTCTGGATTCACCACTCTGTTGGGAAGGGCACAACGTTTCCTGTACGCCTGTCCAGATTTCACAGTTGGAACGAAACCGCCGCTTAACCGATCAACTGTTGACTCCGAAGATGATGTGTATGAGCCAGAAGGACGGTTGACAAGAAAGGATATTAATCAAACGCTTGGGTTCTTTTGCATACCCTGACAAGGCCTTTCGGGTTGATTTGCATATGCTGCTATACACAGTCTACGGCTTCCAGCCCTGCAGGCTTAATTTGTATTTCCAGTGAAGTAAATTTTTGATCAGTTTGTGAAGCTACTTAATTAATGCACTGTATAGGAAATACATCTGCAATCCAATTTGCCTGGGGTGGTTCCCCCCCCCCTTCAACGGCCCATCCATGCATTTAGGAAACGAACATATATCATCCTTCCTTTCAAAATTCATATGCTGGAGGACAAGCTAGATGCTATATGGGAAATTTGTGATCAAGATCGCCTGCATTTTATATATATATATACACACACACACACACACATATATATATACATATA
>NW_015174941.1:113505-117045 GCF_001447785.1 Gekko japonicus
TCTACTTGCCATTTCTTGCTTTCGAACTGCTAGGTTGGCAGGAGCTGGAACTAGAGATGGGAGCTCACTCCGTCATGCGGCGCACTCGGGTCTCGAACTGCTGAACAACCGACCTTCCACAGCCCGCAGTTCAGCGTCTTCACCACTTGAGCCACCGCAGCTCCATGGCTATTAGCATATAGATATATGTCAAAAGCAGTCATTTAAGGGGATCGGATCGGAGCCAAGGTCTTTCTAAAACAATTTTTCCAGATTTAAATCTCATCCGTCTCACAGGACAGGCGGCCAGCCTTGGGTTGGGAAATACCTGGAGATTTTAGGGGTGGAGCATGAGGAGGGCGGGGTTTGGGGAGGGGAGGGGCTTCGGCAAGGTACACTGCCCTCACGTCTGCCCTCTGGAGCTGCCGCTTTGAGTGAGCCAATCCGTGTTGCCTGGAGTTCAGTTGTAATCCCAGGAGATCTCCAGCTATCAGCTGGAGGTTGGCAACCCTGCGGTTGCTGTATTTTGAGTATCCCAAAACCCTGAAACACATCAGGGCCTGGTGATGTCACAGGGCCTTGTGCCGTCAGGGGGTGGGGTCTGGCACATTAAATTACAGAACGAATGGTGGTACTTCTGCACACAAATGAGTCACTGTACCACATGCAGTGAGATTTCTACCCCGCCCTTCACTACCCAAAGGAGTCTCAGAGCGGCTCACAATCGCCTTTCCCTTCCCCTCCCCACAACAGACAGCCTGTGGGGTAGGTGGGGCTGAGAGAGCTCTTTTGCCCCTGAGAGAGCAGCTCTGAAAGAACTTGTGAATGACCCAAGGTCACACCAGCAGCTGCATGTGGAGGAGTGGGGAATCAAACCCGGTTTTCCCAGATTAGAGTCCGTGCTCCTAACCACTGCACCGAACTGGTTCTTATACACATACTAGTGGATCAGTGAGATTCTAGTAAGAAAGCAAGCAGGCCATGCAAGACTGAAGGTCGCTCAACTCCTGCAATACTGTGAATATACTCCCCCCCCCTCCAATAACGGTCTATGCAGATAGTAAACATTGTTGCATAGTTTCGCAACAAAGTTCCAGCAGATCAGTGGCTAGACTGAATATTCCATTGAAGGTTTATGGTTTTTTTCAAAAAGGAAACCGCTCCAATTTTTTGATGACGCCGCGGAAGCTGCCACAGGGCAGACACTTGAAATGGACTAAGCGGTATCTGGCTAAGAATAGCTTTCGGCTCTGTATACTGGCGGGCGAGGGGTGTGTGCCCACATGCAAGCGGGCGTGCATGCCCAGACGGTGACCCTCAGTAGGAGAACAGATGTATGCAAGATTTATTCTCCCCCCCCCTTTGGAATGGTTGCAAAGCCCTCGTATGCAATGTCTACTTTGAAGAAGAGTGAGTCCAAGAGAAGACTAAGTCCAGAGGAATCTGACCTCCTAGCACCCGGCAACAGGATGTTGCCGAAAAGGGAGACATGGATTTTGACCACACTGAGGGCCAGCACAGTGCAGTTCGGTTTGCTAACCTTCAGGTGGTAGCTGGAGACCTTCTGGGATTCAAACTGACCTCCAGTGGACCAGGGCTTCCCCTTGGGCGCCAGTGGCCTTGTGCATTTCCGTGTGTGTTCCGGGCGGCCGCCATGGGGTACGAGCTGCACCGGCGGCTGCCAGACAAAGTGTGCTCGCTGCCGCCCACGCCGCTCCTCAACCTGGGCTCGGTCTGGCTGGCCTTCATTGGCGGGTCATCCACCTTGTTGTACAGTGCCGTCCAGCAGAGGCACATCCTGGGATCGGGCGTCCACAAGACAACTCCTTTATGCTACCGCGGGCTTTTATGTCGGTCACTCCAGCAGAGGCACATCCTGGGATCGGGCATCCACAAGACAACTCCTTTATCCTACATGGCCAAGTGAGCCGCCTACTTCTATGCGAAAAGGGACCAAGACATTGCAAAGTACATCTGGAATTATCCAGAGGATTTTAAGGACAAAAGAAAGAGAACCACGGCCGAGGTTCTGGAGAACTTCCATCCACAAGACAACTCCTTTATGCTACCGTGGGCTTTTATGTCGGTCACTACATCCAAGACTTATGGTGACCCCAGCAAGGGGCTTCAAGGCAAGTGAGAAGCAGGGGTGGTTGGCCATTACCTTCCTCTGCAGAGTCTTCCTTGGAGGTCTCCCATCCAAGACTTATGGCGACCCCAGCAAGGGGCTTCAAGGCAAGTGAGAAGCAGGGGTGGTTGGCCATTACCTTCCTCTGCAGAGTCTTCCTTGGAGGTCTCCCATCCAAGACTTATGGCGACCCCAGCAAGGGGCTTCAAGGCAAGTGAGAAGCAGGGGTGGTTGGCCATTACCTTCCTCTGCAGAGTCTTCCTTGGAGGTCTCCCATCCAAGACTTATGGCGACCCCAGCAAGGGGCTTCAAGGCAAGTGAGAAGCAGGGGTGGTTGGCCATTACCTTCCTCTGCAGAGTCTTCCTTGGAGGTCTCCCATCCAAGACTTATGGCGACCCCAGCAAGGGGCTTCAAGGCAAGTGAGAAGCAGGGGTGGTTGGCCATTACCTTCCTCTGCAGAGTCTTCCTTGGAGGTCTCCCATCCAAGACTTATGGCGACCCCAGCAAGGGGCTTCAAGGCAAGTGAGAAGCAGGGGTGGTTGGCCATTACCTTCCTCTGCAGAGTCTTCCTTGGAGGTCTCCCATCCAAGACTTATGGCGACCCCAGCAAGGGGCTTCAAGGCAAGTGAGAAGCAGGGGTGGTTGGCCATTACCTTCCTCTGCAGAGTCTTCCTTGGAGGTCTCCCATCCAAGACTTATGGCGACCCCAGCAAGGGGCTTCAAGGCAAGTGAGAAGCAGGGGTGGTTGGCCATTACCTTCCTCTGCAGAGTCTTCCTTGGAGGTCTCCCATCCAAGACTTATGGCGACCCCAGCAAGGGGCTTCAAGGCAAGTGAGAAGCAGGGGTGGTTGGCCATTACCTTCCTCTGCAGAGTCTTCCTTGGAGGTCTCCCATCCAAGACTTATGGCGACCCCAGCAAGGGGCTTCAAGGCAAGTGAGAAGCAGGGGTGGTTGGCCATTACCTTCCTCTGCAGAGTCTTCCTTGGAGGTCTCCCATCCAAGACTTATGGCGACCCCAGCAAGGGGCTTCAAGGCAAGTGAGAAGCAGGGGTGGTTGGCCATTACCTTCCTCTGCAGAGTCTTCCTTGGAGGTCTCCCATCCAAGACTTATGGCGACCCCAGCAAGGGGCTTCAAGGCAAGTGAGAAGCAGGGGTGGTTGGCCATTACCTTCCTCTGCAGAGTCTTCCTTGGAGGTCTCCCATCCAAGACTTATGGCGACCCCAGCAAGGGGCTTCAAGGCAAGTGAGAAGCAGGGGTGGTTGGCCATTACCTTCCTCTGCAGAGTCTTCCTTGGTGGTCTCCCATCCAAGACTTATGGGGCTTTCGAATTCTGACCCTTCTTAAGTTCCGCGATCTGACAAGATCTGGCTAGACAATGCCGCCTCCCCTCTCCATTCTTTTTTTTTTGGGGGGGGGGGAGAGTGTTTAGTT
>NW_015174941.1:117219-122901 GCF_001447785.1 Gekko japonicus
GCGCCACGGGACTCCAGACTTTGTTCTGCTGCTTCAGACTAACACGGCGACTCACCAATGCTCCCTCTAAGCTGTGGAGTCTTGTGAGCAAAAATTCTACTTTGTGAGCTGCTGGCATTAAAGTTGTGAGCCAGTGATTTGGCTACCGCGTAAATTAGTTTGCTCTGGAGCCCTCCTTCCTGAGCCAAGACAACAATGTGTGAGCCGGAGGCTAAAAAACTGTGAGCTCGCTCACAATAACTCAGCTTAGAGGGAACACTGGTGAGGGGCGGAGAAGTAGAGGCTAGAGTCCTGCTTCGATGCTACTGGTAGATTCCTGTCCCTTATTTTTGCCTTCTAAGGATTCTTTATTGCGATGTTGTTCGTGCAAATGGCCAGAGTCATCATTCTTCAAGGTTCAGCTCCCCCTCCAGGGTTTCTAGAAATTATATCTCTGAGAGAGCGTAGCATGTCGCTAGCGCGCACGGAAGCAATGCA
Organism: Gekko japonicus; assembly: GCF_001447785.1. NCBI lineage: Eukaryota > Metazoa > Chordata > Lepidosauria > Squamata > Gekkonidae > Gekko > Gekko japonicus. The sequence goes on from NW_015174941.1 coordinate 117,697, forward strand.
CGGGAACACCGCAGCACCGTGCGCTGCGTTTCACACGCAGCAGCGGTTGAACCTCTGGGCCCATCATTTGCAAGGCGCTGATGGTTTTCTGTCTGAGAAGACCAGAGTCACTGGAAAAGACAAGCATGCCAGCAGAAGTGGAAGGCAGGAGGAAAAGGGTGAAAACCAACAGGAGATCGATGGACTCAGTCAAGAAAGCCACGTTTGCAAGACCCGAGCAAAGAAGTTAATTGCCGTTCTCTCTACGTGGGGCTGCCCTTGATTCTGCTCTGGAAACTGCAACTGGTGCAGAGCGCAGCGGCACGGGTGTTGACTCTGTTGTCTGTGCAGACACGGATCCACCCGGTGCTGCACGAACTGCATTGGCTGCCTATTGAGTACCGGATCCGTTTCAAGGTGTTGGTGCTTACCAGAATACTCAGTCCTCCTGAGGGTCTTCCCCCTTTAGGACCGATCGGAGGACATGAATGAAAAGCCAGGTCGTTATGAAGCTCAAATGGGTCTTGCATCCTTGGTGCAGATCTGTCCTCGCAGAGGAGGGAGAGCTTGCACCTGAATAAAACTTGGTCTTAAAGGTGCCACTGGACTGTTTTGGACCGGGGGGCCGGGGGGGGCTCTGCAACTTACCTGGCTGCTTCTTGCTCCGACTGAGGGCTGCTGGGAGCAGGGGGTGGGGCTTATTGCATGTGCCCGCCCCCTGGGCTCTTTACTGCCGGAGCGCCGCTCCTGTGCGCTCCTGCAGGAAATGACCCCTGGTGGTTTCCCTGGTATATCTTTAATCCTAAATCTCAAACGCTGTCTTGGGTTTAAAAATGTTTTCCTCGGTATATCTTGAACCCAAAAAGGACAGACGCCTTCTGGGCATCTAAATGGATGGAGGACAGGTTGTTACAGAGACCAAGGAATATACCGTGCAGCAGGGGAGAGAAGAGCTCCCAGCAATGGAGCAAGCCCCGGACTGTGATCCTCAATATGAGAAAAGGGATCTATAAGCAGGTCTTGCTTTTTCACCTACACATCGATGGGGGAATCAGGGGAGCATCGGCCAGGGCCGAGCGTCTTTTCAGACCCACGACGATCCTGACATCAACCGAGGAATAAAAATAAAAGCTAGGCCATGAATATTTATGCCCTCTGCCCATTGTTTATTTACAGCACTGGAGCGCCCATCTGGCACGGGCACCCTTGGAGACAGGCGGCTACCCCCCCCGCCACCTCCCCATCTTCTATTTCAGACACCACGTGATTATTCCTGGGGGGGGGGGAATGTCTATTTCTGATCTGTTCTCGGTTCTACACTCTGGCGTGGCTCAGGTCTTGCACGGGTCCTGTCCAGGGTTCCCTCTAAGCTGAGTTAGTGTGAGCCAGCTCACAGTTCTTTAGCTTCCGGCTCACACATTTTTGTCTCCGCTCAGGAAGGATGGGGCTCCAGAGCAGACTGATTTATGCTGTAGCCAAATCGCTCGCTCACAACTTTAATGCCAGGAGCTCACAAAGTCGAATTTTTGCTCACAAGACTGCACAGCTTAGAGGGAACATTGGCCCTGTTCCTCTGTGCTGGACTTTGCTAAGGAGAACTCCCAACCCCAGAATCGGGCACAACAGCCAAAGTAAAATGCATAACTGGACAATCCCAAGGACTTTTGGAAACAAAGGACGGGTTAACGCACATACGAATAAATAGACCAGTCAAACTAGGGTGGCTGCGTCCCCCCTGGCCACTGACGGGGAATGGGGACATAGGGTTGCCATCTCCGGCTTTGGAGATTCCTGGAGATTTGGGCTGAAGAAGAAGAAGAGATTGGATTTATACCCTGCCCTCCATAACGCCACACAGTCTACCCTCCAAAGCAGCCGTGTCCTCCAGGAGAACTGATCTCTGTAGTCTGGAGATGAGTTGTAATTCCAGTGGATCCCCAGGTCCCACCAGGAGGCTGGGTAACATCCCTAATACCTTACGCAGTTCCACAGGGCCTGCAAGACAGAGCTCTTCCGCCAGGCCTTTGAGTAGGAGCCGCTGCCCCTACTATACCACCACCGCCCTGAGGAAACATCTGAATATTGAAGAAGCCCTAAGCCGTGGGAAGCACCACTCGGAACTTCAGACCTACGATCTGCCATCTTTGGACTGATGGAAGTATTGAGCACCATGTTTTAATTGAGGATATTTTAAGATGTATTATATGTTTTATATTATTATGTATATGATGTTTTTATTATGGCAAGGTTCTGCCTTGCCTCTGTAAGCCGCCCTGAGCCCATTGGGGAGGGCAGGGTATAAATGTGAAAAATAAATAAAAATAAATAAATAAAATAAATAATAAGAAGAAAATGAAGAAGAAGAGGAGGAGGAGGAGGAGATTGGATTTCTACCCTACCCTTCACTACCCAAAGAAGCTTACAATCTCCTTTCCCCTTCCCCTCCCCACAACAGACACTCTGTGCGCAATGCTCCCTCTAAGCTGCGAAGTCTTGTGAGCAGAAATTTTACTTTGTACCAAGCCCGGTTCTCCCAGAATCGAGTTTGCACTCCTAACCACGGCACCAAACTGTCTCTCAAACAGGTGCTCGGAGCAGCAATATCATTTAAAAAATACATTCTAACAATACCTAATAATAAAACAGTTTCAGAACGAGGCTGTGTTGGTCTGCTGTAGAAGATCTGGATTCGAGTCCAGCATTACCTTAGAGATGAAAAAGATTTTCAGAGTGTCAGCGTTGGAGAGTCAAAGCTCCTGTCTTCCGAGACAAGACTTGCATCCAAATAATTTGTATCTGATGAAGTGAGTTTTGATTCTGTAAAGCTTATACCCTGAACATCTTGTTGTTCTCCAGGCCCCAGGTTCAATCCCCGGCATCCCCAGTTAAAACGACCAGGTACTAGGCGATGCGAGAGAACCTCAGCCCGAGACCCTGGAGAGCGGCTGCCAGGCTGAGTAGACAATGCTGACCTTGAAGGACCGACAATCCAGTTCAGGATACAGCAGCTTCATAAGTATGCTGGACTAGAATCCAGCTCTGATAATAAAAACAGACCCAGGCAGCAAAGCCGAATCGTGAAGCCCAGAAGCGACAATGCAGCCAACATTAACGAAGGCCTCTCTGCAGAAAACCCAGTCGGTGGGCAAGGTGTTGCCAACTGACCAGGGGTCATTTCCTGCAGGAGCACACAGGAGCAGAGCTCTGGCAGTAAAGAGCCCAGGGGGTGGGCACATGCAACAAGCCCCGCCCCCTGCTCCCAGCAGCCCTCAGTCAGAGCAAGAAGCAGCCAGGTAAGTTGCAGAGCCCCCCGGTCCAAAACAGTCCAGTGGCACCTTTAAGACCGAGTTTTATTCAGGCACAAGCTCTCCCTCCTCTGCGAGGACAGATCTGCACATTCCCCCCCCCAATAGCTAGCAATCTAAAACAGTCCAGTGGAGCCTGAGTGGTGGGTGTTACCTTCTGACACACTTCCGGTGATGTCAGGGGGTGTGGCATATGCAAATGAGTTATGCTAATGAGTTATGCTAATGAGCTCCTGCACCTCTTTTTCTACGAAATGACCCCTGCAACTGACTACAAACAAAAATCAGCCTGGCCTGCTCCTGTGCCTTAAACCACCTTTTCCTGATCGGCAGAAACCAGCAGGTGAAGCTCTCTGGGATACAAACATCCCTCCCGCTAACGCCAGCACACCCAAGCTGCTGTTCAGAGCACAGCGGCCACAGGCCAATGCTCCTTCTAAGCTGTGGAGCCCTGTGAGCAAAAATCGGACTTTGCGAGCGACTGGCCTGAAAGTTGTGAGCGGGCAATCTGGCTCCGGCATCAATCAGTTTCCTCTGGACCGGAGCCCCATCCCTTCCTGAGCAAAGACAAAAAGGTGTGAGCCGGAGGCTAAAAAAACTGTGAGCTAGCTCACACTAATTGAGCTTAGAGGGAACACTGACCATGGCTGGTGGGAAAGTTGGCAACCCGGCCATGCCTTCCTCCCCGCCCCCCACGGGATATATTACCGAAGTGCCTTTCTGTCTCTACCTACGCCCCTTAATTATTGATTGCCTCATTGGGCAGGCCTCCACGCCCGCCACGCTAAGGAGAGGCCCTCGGTGGCACCAGCCGCGTCGAATGTCACATCCTATTAGCCTGCCCCAGGCTGCCCTGACCTTGAGAGCGAACAGAGCACACGCATTCTCAGGAGACACTCGCCGGCTCAGACATGTCGAAGCGGAGGCCCGGATCGGCTGTCTGGTTCCTTGGCTGCCATGCGAGATCACGTGCCAATGCAGAAGGGCTGGCTGCGCCAGGACAGCTGGCTCGGAGGAACCCCACACGGACGCACGCTAGCCAGGAGCTCCTCCGCTCCACCCACCGGCAGGCACGGCTCAGCTTGTTCTTCGAACTGGAACTGGCAAGGAAGGGGGGGGGCTGCGGAAAGGAAAGGAATACAGGGGCCGGCTGGCTCTCCTGGAGGGCGAAATAAAGAAGGAAGCATCCTGCCTCTGCATAGGCCAGGGGTCCCCAACACGATGCCCGCGGGCGCCTGCCAACAGCGCTTCTGGTGCCCCCCACAAAGTGGGGCCAGGCACAGCTTTTGCCCAGCAAGGCTTCTGGCTGTGTACGAGAGATGTGATTGGCTGTGCAGATCCTTTTTAAAATGGTGCTTTGGCGGCGGCAGCTGCCACCACGGCACCAGGCTCTACCTTGTCTGACTGAAGTTAAGCTGTGGTGATCGTTTTGTGGCTGGCTCCGCCTCCTGTGACAACCAGTTTGTGGCAGTAGGCAGGGCTATCTTTGGGCAGGAACGTACAGGAACGGAGTTCCGGTTGGCTCCCGAGTTGGCCACGCCCAGCAGGAACTCATTAGCATAATAGGCCACACCCAACAGCAGGAACTCATTTGGATTGGCTACATGAGGGGTGTGTGGCCTAACGTGCAAAGGAGTTCCTGCTACCAAAAAAGGCCCTGGGTTTTGACAACAAGCAAGATAAACAGAATAAGAAGCAAAAGGTGGGTGTGGCTGGATGACCACACTTCTGGCAACATGGGGGCCTAATATGCTAATGAGCTGTGCTGTCAGGCGTGTGACCTAATATGCTAATGAGTTTCTGCTGTTGGGTGTGACGTATTATGCTAATGAGTTCCTGCTGGGTTTTTTCTACAAAAAAAGCCCTGGCAGTAGGGTTGCCAATCCCCAGTTGGGGGCAGGGGATCCCCTCATTTGGAGCC
>NW_015174941.1:123026-134438 GCF_001447785.1 Gekko japonicus
AGGGGTCATTTCCTGCAGGAGTGCACAGGAGCGGAGCTCTGGCAGTAAAGAGCCCAGGGGGCGGGGCACATGCAACAAGCCCCACCCCCTGCTCCCAGCAGCCCTCAGGCAGAGCAAGAAGCAGCCAGGTAAGTTGCAGAGCCCCACCCCGCCCCCCGGTCCAAAACAGTCCAGTGGCACCTTTAAGACCAGGTTTTATTCAGGTACCAGCTCTCCCTCCTCTGTGAGGACAGATCTGCGCGTGTCCCCCTCCTCCAAATAGCTAGCAATCCAAAACAGTCCAGTGGAGCCTGAGCGGTGGGTGTCGCCTTCTGACACACTTCCAGTGAGGTCAGGGGGTGTGGCATATGCAAATGAGTTATGCTAATGAGTTATGCTAATTAGCTCCTGCACCTCTTTTTCTATGAAATGACCCCTGGGTAGAGGCACCAAATTTTCAGCATAGCTGGTGGTGCCTCTCCTGGAAACCCCTCCTCAAGTTTCAAAAAGATTGGACCAGGAAGTCCAATTCTGTGAGCCCCAAAAGAAGGTGCCCGCATCCCCCATGATTTCCAATGGAGGGAAGGCATTTAAAAGGGACGCTATTAAAAGGAAGGCCGAAATGTGATGGCCAGAACTCCCGTCCAGCTTGTCGGCCTCACCTGGCAAACCCGAGTGACACCACAAAAGCGATGTCACATCCTGGCTCCAGCCCCAAATATCCCAGCTCCGCCCCCAAGTCCCCAGATATTTCCTGAGTCGGACCTGGCAGCCATTTCAGTGGGTCCTGGACAGAGCATGCCTTTGCTGCTGGCCGTTGCCCGCCCCGCACATCTCCGACCCACCTGCCCGCATTCTCCTCCGCCACTACGTAGCCATCTACCCTTCCCCCATCCACGTGCTCATTAGGCGGAGGCCGGAGAGCTCCCAGAATTACAACCAATCTCCAGACTACATCGATAGCTTATTTGTTTGTGACTTATTCATTTAAAACATTTCTTCCACTTCTGCGGGAGGAAATGGCTACTTTGGAAGGTGGGCGGTGTGGCGCTCTGCCCTGCCGAGGCCCTGTGGTTGCCAACCTCCAGGCGGCACCTGGAGATCTCCCGCTATTACAATTGATCTCCGGACAACCAAGATCAGCTCCCCTGGAGAAAATGGCTGCTTTGGAGGATGGACTCTATGGCATTATACCGCAATGAGGTCCCTCGCCTCCCCAAACCCCACCTTCCCCAGGCTCCACCCCCAAAATCTCCAGGTATTTCCCTACCCACAGCTGGCAACCCTATGATGTCCCTCTCCTTCCTAAAGCCCACCCTCCCTGGCTCCACTCTCAAATCCCCAGGTATTTCCAAACCTGGAGTCGGCAACTCTGACTCCTCCCTCTGTTGGGCAGTGTGTGCAGCTGGGAGTGTGGTTGGCGGCCGGGTTTACAACAAGCAGGTGGGAAGCAGGGGAGTTGAGCGGGTGGAAGGCCATGGGGGTGGGAAGACCTGGGCCTTGGCAGCTGCCCCGCCTCAAGGGAGGCCGGCGCCGGCCCTGCCCCGAGAGGAAAAAAGTAGAGAGGAAGCCGAGTGAAAGGTTGCCACCTTTTTCAAACAGACCTTCTCCTGCGCCCTAGAGAGTTGGCAGGTGGGATTTCTCCTGGCCTGGAGGTAAAGGGGCAGGGAAAGCTTCCTCGGCTAACTTCATTTCTGTAAGGCTGACATGACACGATCAGGAGCAGAGCTAATAAGAAGAGCCGGCAACCCTCGCAGAAATGCCGGAGGTCTGAACAGAGAGCGGCACCAGTTTCCAGGGGAGGGGTCCCCAGCCTTTTTGAGCCTGTGGGCACATTTGGAACTCTGATGGGGGGTGGGCACAACTAGAAAATGGCCGCCATGGGAGGTAGCACAACACACACACAGAAGGAACCCAAGAAGTAATGTTTAAAAGTACACCGTGAAAGAGGAGTGAGAGAGAGAATAAAGAAGAAGAAGAAGAGAAGAAGAGATTGGTTTTATCCCCCACCCTTCACTACCCGAAGGAGTCTCAGAGTGGCTTACAATCTCCTTTCCTTTCCTCTTCCCACAACGGACACCCTGTGAGACAGGTGGGGCTGAGAGAGCTCTCTCTCGAACTGCTCGTGAGAGAACAGCTCTGAGAGAACTTGTGACTGACCCAAGGTCACACCAGCAGCTGCAAGTGGAGGAGTGGGGAACCAAACCCAGTTCTCCCAGATTAGAGTCCACGCTCCCCTAATTGTACCAACACTGTAATGGCAGCTGCCATCAAAACATCGGTATTTTAATCTGTGCTGACAATCAGATATCCAATGGCCAATCAGAAGCCCTGCTAGGCAGGAGCTCCACCTGGCCCCACCCACTTTCTGAAAACATTTGATGGACACCAAGAAAGGTGTTGGAATGTGCCCTGGTGCAGCACGCTGGAGACCTCGTTCTAGGGCTTGCTACATGGCTCAACGAAGGCCCCTGTTTCCTGCCAAGAGGCAGGCTGATTGCCATCTGTTGGCAAACTAAAATAAATCTTTTGCTCAGTCTTGACTTTTCCCTTCGGGTTTCTTGCTTCAGAAGGCCGGGGGGGCTCCCTCCAGGCTCCCACCCACCCCACGTGAAACAAGCCCCCGCCCCCTACACCCCCACCAACCTTCCCTGCCTTCTTCTGGTGGTGGTGGCGGCAAGCAGAGGCAGCCCATGCTGCTTCCCGCTCCTCATGGCCCGACTGAGGGCTGCTGGGGGCGGGGCTTGCCACCGCATGGGGCCGCTCCTGGACTTGTTACTGCCGGAACGCCGTCCCGGCTCGTTCCAGCTGGAAATGACCCCTGCTGGGGAGGACAGGGACCTCAGTGGGGTACAATGCCACAGAGTCCACCCTCCAAAGCATCCATTTTCTCCAGGGGAACTAATCTCCGTAGCCTGGAGATGAGCCGTGATTCCAGGGGATCCCCACGCCCCCACCTGGAGGATGACACCCCTAGTGTAAGGCCACTGAAATCAACTGAGTGACACTGCACTTGATTACACTATAATTCACTTAACAACCACACACCCAGGGAAATGCTGAATGCCACTTTGGGGTCAGGGAGCAATTTTTCTCCAGGCCAGTTTGGCCGGGGATCCTGGAGGGGTTTTTGTCATGGAGCAGGGGGTCACCAGCAGTGTTCCCTCTAAGCTGAGTGAGCGTGAGCCAGCTCACTGTTTTTTAGCCTCCGGCTCACACATTCTTGTCTTCGCTCAGGAAGGACGGGGATCCAGAGCAAACTGATTTATGCAGTAGCCAAATCGCCCGCTCACCGCTTTAATGTCCTTAGCTCACCAAGTAGTATTTTTGCTCACAGGACTCCACAGCGTAGAGGGAACATTGGAGGGGTGTGGAGGGGAAGGTGTTTGTGGATTCCCTGCACTGTGCAGGGGGTCGGACTAGATGACCGTGGAAGTCCCTTCCAACTCTACGATGCTATGATTTCTCTTGTTTAACTAAACTGTTATCTTTTCTCTCAGGCTATTTTTTTGTTTGCATTGCTAGCCACCCAAAGAGCTTTTAAGGAGAACAGCTGAGAGATAAACCCTACAAATAAACTTTAGCCCTGACATGTTAGATCACTACAAGCAGAGAGATGGTGGTTTCCCTGCCTGTGGGAGGGGAAGTGATGGAGAACGTCTCCCTCCCCCTGGCCTGGAGTCTGAAACGATAGCACCGGAAGGCCTTCTCCGTGCAGTGCTCATGATGGGCCAGAAGGCTCAGCGAGGCAGCTGCCTCCATCTCTAGTGTGGGCGTAGGGCCCGAAGCAACGCCAGGACTCGCCCCACAAGGGAGGCCCGGGTCCATTTTGATGTTGGAGGCCGTGGGGGCTCCGCCGGTTCCCATTAGTAAGCCATGCTGCTTAGCAGGCTTATTAGCACAAATCCTCGCGCTACCAAAGCAAAAAAGAAAAAAAAGAGGCTTTTCGGTTTTCACTTCAAAAGGAAAGGTTTCAATTAGGGGCTCGCGTCCGCCCACAGCTCTGGTTGCGCTGGCAGAGGGCGCACCGTGAGATTCTCAGCATGGGAACGTGCGGAGACGGCGCCGTACCGTGTTCTGTGCAGGCTCCGAACGCCGATCCTGCAATTCTGGGAGGGGGGGTACGGCAGGGGGAGACTCTCCCTTTGATGACTCATTGACAGAGGTGCCCGGCCTGTTCCCTCACAGAACTACAATTCCCAGAAGTCACTAGGGGGAAGGAATGGCTGCCAAGCCAGTTCAAATCTGTGGCGTAGGGATTACGGATGCCAGGCTCCAGGCGGGACCTGGGGATCCCTTGGAATTACAGTAGCTCATCTCCAGACTACAGAGATCAGTTCCCCCGCAGAAAATGGATGCGTTGGAAGGTGGACTCTATGGCATTGTACCCCACTGAGGCCGAGGGTTGCCAGGTCTGGGTTGGGAAAGACCTGGAGACTTTGGGGGTGGAGCCTGGGGGGAGGGCGGGGTTTGGGGAGGGGCGGGGCTTCAGCATGGCCCAATGCCAGAGAGTCCACCCTTCAGAGCAGCCCTTTTCTCCAGGGGAGCTGATCTCTGTCAGATGGAGATCGGTTGAAAAAGCGGGAGATCCCCAGGCCCCACCGGGAGGGTTGGCAACCCTACTGAGGTCCCCCCTGTCCACCTCAGGCCCCACCCCCAAATCTCCAGGCATTTCTCCTTGCATGAAGTCACAAGGGGGAAAGAACGGCTGCCAAAGACACATTAGGCAGCTAACATCCATGGGGAGTACTCCTGTCATTCTCAAAGCTGCGACCCTGTCCATGAATGTTAGCTGCATAATGTGTCTTTTGTAGGACCGGCTCTGGAAACACAGAAGCAGAGACCTGAAAGGGCCTTCAAGGGTTGGCTGGTCCAACTCCCTGTGCAACACAGGAAATTCACAACTACCCACCCCAGTTCCCCAGTGACCAATGTTCCCTCTAAGCTGCAAAGTCTTGTGAGCAGAAATCCTACTTTGTGAGCTCCTGGCATTAAAGTTGTGAGCGAAAGATTTGGCTGCTGCATCAATTAGTTTGCTCTGGAGCCCCATCCTCCCTGAGCAGAGACAAAAACGTGTGAGCCAGGGGCTATAAAACTGTGAGCTGGCTCACGCTAACTCAACTTAGAGGGAACACTGCCAGTGACCCCCCACTCTATGCCCAAAGGAAGGGGGGGAAACCAACTCCAGCATCCCTGGCCAATCAGACTTGGAGGGAAATTCCTTCCTGACCCCAAAGTGGCGATCGGCATTTCCCTGGGTGTGTCAGAAAGGCTCACGGGAGCCCAGCCCTGTCTCAGCCCTTCCCACCCTCCGGTCTACCTAAGTTCACAGAATCAGCATTGCTGTCCGATAGCCATCTAGCCTCTGCTTGAAACCCTTCACACAAGGACTGGCAGCAGCTCTCCGGGGTCTTCGGTGGCGGCCTTTCACATCACCTACTATGTACGTCATCCACAGGGCCTGTAAGACAGAGCTGCTCTGCCTGGCTTTCGGCGGAGGAGGCGGCCATCCGTATATGGCCTTCCTGGGGTGTCTGTCTCCTGTCTCCCATCTGATAATACCTGGCTGCCGTGGCTCAAGGGGTTAAGACGCTGAACTGCAGGCTGTGGAAGGCGGGTCGTTCGGCAGTTCGAGACCTGAGTGCGCCGCATGACGGAGTGAGCTCCCGTCTCCAGTCCCAGCTCCTGCCAACCTAGCCGTTCGAAAGCAAGACATTGCAAGTAGAGAAATAGGGACCGCTTCGGTGGGAAGGTGACAGCGTTCCGTGCGCCTTGGTGTTTAGTCATGCCGGCCACGTGACCACAGAAACGTCTTCGGACAGCGCTGGCTCTTCGGCTTGGAAACGGAGATGAGCACCGCGACCCTAGAGACGGACTCGACTGGCTTTCGAGCAAGGGAACCTTTACCTTTACTCATCTGTACCTACGAGCCAGGGAATCTCTCTTATCCACTCAATTTCTGACACTGGGCTGTGACCGCCAATTCCAGTGTTGTATTATTGTGTTTAAAATTTTAATCATATTTATTGTATTGCCAATATGTTGTTATCCGACCTGAGCCCGCTCACGGGAAGGGCGGGCAACAAATATGAATGAATGAATAAATGAATGAATGAATGAATGAATGAATGAATACTACCCAATCCTTTTAACTGGAGATGCCGGGGATAGAACTTGGGACCTTCTGCATGCCAAATGGGATAATCTGCCTCTGAGCCGTGGTCCTGATGCACAATTTCTGGGCAGCTTTTTAACAGACCTGTGCAATCTTTGGAAGTTTTCAGAGGCTAGATGGCCATCTATCAACAATGCTGATTCTGTGAACTTAGGCGGATCACGAGAGGGAGGGCAGGATGGGTTGCCTCAGTGCTTCGTTCTCGTGGCCCTCTCTTTCATGCCCAGGGTAATGCTGATCGCCACTTTTGGTATTTGCATCGTGCAGAGGGTTGGACTAGATGACCCTGGAGGTCCCTTCCAACTCTGTGATTCTACGATTCTAACCCTGCCTTTAACAACAGCTCGGTTGAAGAACAGATTGCTTTTCAAAGCGCAAGAACTGGCGAGGACAGCTTTCTTGGTTAGCTGGCAACCCAGCAAAACGTGTGTCAACCTGAGACCTGAATCGCAGGTATTAAAAAGAAGCAGGGGTCATTTCCTGCAGGAGCGCACAGGAGCGGAGCTCCGGCAGTAAAGAGCCCAGGGGGTGGGCACATGCAACAAGCCCCACCCCTGGCTCCCAGCAACCCTCAGTCAGAGCAAGAAGCAGCCAGGTACGCTGCAGAGCCCCCCCCCCGGCCCAAACCTCTCCCAACCACTCAGTTTCTGACACTGGGCTGTGACCGCCAATTCCAGTGTTGTATTATTGTGTTTAAAATTTTAATCATATTTATTGTATTGCCAATATGTTGTTATCCAACCTGAGCCCACTCACGGGAAGGGTGGGCGACAAATATGAATGAATGAATAAATGAATGAATGGATGGATGAATGAATGAATGAATGAATACTACCCAATCCTTTTAACTGGAGATGCCGGGGATAGAACCTGGGACCTTCTGCATGCCAAATGGGATAATCTGCCTCTGAGCCGTGGTCCTGATGCACAATTTCTGGGCAGCTTTTTAACAGACCTGTGCAATCTTTGGAAGTTTTCAGAGGCTAGATGGCCATCTATCAACAATGCTGATTCTGTGAACTTAGGCGGATCACGAGAGGGAGGGCAGGAAGGGTTGCCTCAGGGCTTAGTTCTCGTGGCCCTTTCTTTCACGCCCAGGGAAATGCTGATCGCTACTTTGGGGTCAGGAAGCAACTTTTCTCCCAGGCCAGTTTGGCTGGAGATCCTGGAGGTTTTTTTTCATCTTCTGGGCGTGGAACAGCATTACTAGGAGTGTGGAGGGGGAGGTATTTGTGAATTTCCTGCATCGTGCAGAGGGTTGGACTAGATGACCCTGGAGGTCCCTTCCAACTCTGTGATTCTACGATTCTAACCCTGCCTTTAACAACAGCTCGGTACTCGCGGGTGATAATGTGTAGCCCCAGCGTGCTCAAAGCTCCACCTGCAGATGTTTGAACAACAGATTGCTTTTCAAAGCGCAAGAACTGGCGAGGACAGCTTTCTCGGTTAGCTGGCAACCCAGCAAAAGGTGTGTCAACCTGACACCTGAATCACAGGTATTAAGAAAGTTTGTTGGTTGCTAGGCATGCAAATAGGGCTGAGAGGAGGCAGAAGATATATATTTTTTTACATCGCCCCGTTCTATCCCTGTCCTCAGAGAGGAAGACTGAAAAGCAAGGGCGGGCCATCTTCGAACCACCTGCTCGTGGCTGCACATTGTGAAGCATCAGTCGATTCGGGAGGGCTCGCGAGTCCATCTGTCTCCCCCTTCATGCCTGCTAAATTTATTCGAAAGAAGATGAGCTGGGGGGGGAAGGAAGGGGGAGGGAAGGGAAGGAAGCATAAAAGGCTGTCAGCTGAGCGCCTGGCAGCAATTAGGGGAGGCGAACAGCACAACACGAGGCACAAGAGGACGTCTAAATTAGAGGGATGCGACACCAATCCAAACAGATAATTACGGCGCAGTCAGTGCAAAAAAAGGCGGACGGCAGGGCCCGGAGAGCGGACAATTTGTCGCGGTTGCCGCTGCCTTCTGGAAGGACATGGGAAAGGCTCACTGGAGGATGGCGACAAGGCTGAGAGTCAGGCGGCCTCTGGCAGGCCAAGGGCACATCTCTGTCCAGCAGTTTGAGCAGGTTCCCCCCTGGGGACCCTGGGAATTGTAGTCCTTGGGCCAGAAAGTTGGTGACTATGCTAAAGCCTTTGACTGTGTGGATCACAACAAACTATGGCAGGTCCTTAAAGAGATGGGAGTACCAGACCACCTCACATGTCTCTTGAGAAACCTGTATAAGGGCCAAGAAGCAACAGTCAGAACCGGATATGGAACAACTGATTGGTTCAGCATAGGAAAAGGAGTACGACAAGGATGTATACTGTCACCTTGCTTATTTAATATATATGCAGAGTACATCATGCAAAATGCTGGCCTGGATGAATCACAAGCCAGAATTGAGATTGCTGGGGAAAAGATCAACAACCTCAGATATGCAGACGACACCACTCTAATGGCAGAAAGTGAAGAGGACCTAAAGAGCCTCTTGCTCAGGGTAAAAGAGGAGAGCGCAAAAGTGGGCTTGAAGCTCAACATCAAAAAAACTAAGATCATGGCATCCGGCCCCATCACTCCTTGGCAAATAGAAGGGGAAGCTGTGGAAGTAGTGACAGACTTCACGTTCCTGGGATCCCAGATCACCGCAGACTGTGACTGCAGCCATGAAATTAAAAGACGCCTGCTCCTTGGGAGGAAAGCGATGGCGAACCTAAACAGCATGATAAAAAGTAGAGACATCACCCTGCCAACAAAAATCCGCATGGTCAAAGCAATGGTATTCCCAGTAGTCATGTATGGCTGCGAGAGTTGGACTATAAGGAAGGCCGAGCGCCGAAGAATAGATTCTTTTGAACTATGGTGCTGGAGAAGACTCTTGAGAGTCCCTTGGACTGCAAGAAGATCAAATCAGTCAATCCTAAAAGAAATCAACCCTGACTGTTCCCTGGAAGGCCAGATAATGAAACTGAAGCTCAAATACTTTGGCCACCAAATGAGAAGGGAGCACTCACTGGAGAAGACCCTGATGCTTGGAAAGATTGAAGGTCAAAGAAGACGGGGACGGCAAAGGATGAGATGGTTAGACAGTGTCAGCGATGCAACGAACATGAAATTGAGCCAACTTCGGAGGACGGCGGAAGACAGGAGAGCCTGGCGGGAGATTGTCCATGGGGTCGCGAAGAGTCGGACTCAACTGTGCGACTGAACAACAACAAAAAAAGGTGAAGACCCTGATGCTGGGAAAGATTGAAGGTCAAAGAAGACGGGGACGGCAAAGGATGAGATGGTTAGACAGTGTCACAGATGCAATGAACATGAAGTTGAGCCAACTTCAGAGGACAGCGGAAGACAGGAGGGCCTGGCGTGATCTGGTCCATGGGGTCGCAAAGAGTCGGACTCGACTGTGTGACTAAACAACAACAACCCCCCCAACTACAATGCCCAGGATACTTTGGGAGGAAAAAACGTCATGCCAGTTAAGCCGGTTATCAAATGGAGAGAGACTGATGAGAGTAGAGACGATGCCCTTTAGTCTTTTGGCAGCCACAATGCAGAATGCTCTCTGTTCCGCCCAAGCTATTGTCCTTCTTCCAAGGGCAAGACGCCGGCCGGAAAGCACTTCCAGGTGTCACTGCAGCTGGAGTAATTCCAGGGAGGCACAGTGCCCAGGCCTTCCCCCAGCTGCATTGCCCCTTAAAAATTCCCCCCAGATCCCGGATAGCTAGCTGGGTCTTATCAGATCTCAGAAGCTAAGCAGGGTCGGCCCTGGCTAGTATTTGGATGAGCGACCTCCAAGAAATACCAGGGCTGTGACACGGCGGCAGGTGATGGCAAACCACCCCTGAAACGTTTCTTTCTTAAAAGCAAGTCTAGCTCGCCACCTAGTGGTGCATCACACTAAAAGAGCTAGAACTTCTGACTGCCGGACAGTCTTAGGATCGCCTGGCTATACTGCACCCACTGCCATGCGATAATGAATTAATTAATCCCCCCAGTGTGTGCTCACACGCAAAGCACCAAACATGAATGCCCTTTTAAAAGAAGTAGCACACGGCCTTACTTGATCGGGAAAGAGGAAGCCGGGGGCTGCCACAGCAAGGTTAAACCTGGATATGCCAACTGTTGTTGGCCGTTTGGGCCCGGCTGGGAAACAGAGCGATGCTGGTGTGGTAAATAACGTTTCCTGGAGATGAAGGAGGCAGCCGATTGATCCATTTCCTGGAAGCTGAAGCTTAGAAGGCTCCTCGGGTATGTGCAAAAGGGCCCACCTGTTCAGATCTTGTGCAGCAAGAGACTCTGTGGCAGCGAAACTCCATCCGCAAAAGGTGCCTGGTTTGGTGAAACGCACACACACACCCCGGCAGGCAGATCATCTGTGACCCAGGGCTTGTGGCTGGTTTGCTTATCTTTCTTTAAAAAACAAAACAACCCCCCCAAATCCCACAGGTATTGGGAATCACAGATAATTCTGTCCAACCAATCCTACCGTGTGGGAGCCGCTCACAGGAGTTCTGCCGAAAGCTCCGTCGAAATCTGCCGCTCAGTATGGAAAACTGGTTCCTTCCCTGTTCTGTCGTGTGTCGTGAATTGTTTTTTGTGTGCATTTATACCAGCCTGGAATAGCAGGTTTAAATCTGCTAGGGATATTTTGGTTTTTACTGTATTGTTCTGGGACGGGAGAGGTCTCTGAATACGTGCTGTCACAGGTTTCTGAAAGGTTCAGTGCTCCCTCTAAGCTGTGGAGTATGGTGAGCAAAAATTCTACTTTGTGAGCTACCAGGCATTAAAGTGGTGAGCAGGCAGGTAATCTGGCTATGGCATAAATGAGTTTGCTCTGGAGCCATCCTGCCTGAGCTAGGACAAAAATGTGTGAGCCGGAGTCTAAAGAAACTGTGAGCTAGCTCACACTCACTCAGCTTAGAGGGAACACTGGTTAGAATTATAGACTCATAGAGTTGGAAGGGACCTCCAGGGTCATCTAGTCCAACCCCCTGCACAAGGCAGGAAATTCACAAATACCTCCCCCTCACACACACACACAGTGACCCCTGTTCCATGCACAGAAGATGACAAAAACCTCCAGGATCTCCAGCCAAACTGGCCTACAGAAAAATTGCTCCCTGACCCCGAAAGTGGTGATCGGCATTTCCCTGGGCGTGTTAAGAAAGGGCCATGAGAACTAAGCACTGAGCCAGCCCTCCCTGCCCTACCTCTCATGATCTGTAGAAGAAGAAGGAGGAGGAGGAGGAGGAGGAGGAGGAGGAGG
>NW_015174941.1:134555-137439 GCF_001447785.1 Gekko japonicus
GGGCAAGAGCTTGTGACTGACCCAAGGTCACATCAGCAGGTGCAAGTGGAGGAGTGGGGAATCAAACCCGGTTCTCCCAGATTAGAGTCCGCACACCGCACACTTAACCACTGCACCAAACTGGCTCTCTGCAAACTGGCTCTCTGTATAGGCCATGAAGGCTGATGGACTGCTTGATTGGGGGGTGGGAAATCAGTATAGAGCACTACGTCCATGTCTTCACCTCCATGCGGAATAATACCGATATTCAGCCACGTAGGTTTTACAACGGTACGAATCTGCCATGTCACTTGGGTCGTTTTTTTGGGCACACAGCCCAGGAAGGGACATTAGTGTTTTGTCTTTAAAATAAAATAAAAAGTTTGAACTGAAAACAATGAGCTCCCGAGCTGAGCCACCGGCCGTGTGCATGTTTGTGTGCGTGCGCGCGCAACGACCGTGATCCCCTTTCAGGGCAATGGCTGTCCGGAAGCCCAGCAAAATACACCAGAGGCTCATTTTGCATTCTGCAAGGCTGGCAACGGGTGAGCTAAGCATTCGCTCATCCTGAGCTCACCGCTGGCAGACGTTCCTGGCAGAGAGACCGCCTCAACACTCCCGGGTTGGGGCCGCTTGCAGATATGGAGCTGACTTCTTGACAGCCTGTTCAGATAGAATGTTATTCTTCCCACAGAGGTAAATACGAGAGGGGGGGGGAAATGTTACATTAGAATGAAAACACACATGGGGATCTTGCTGAGATAGATCCATTAAGCAAAAGAAAGCAAAAGCCATATATTGACCAAGAAGAAGGAGAAGGAGGAGGAGACAACTGGATTTATACCCCACCCTTCACTACCCAAAGGAGTCTCAGAGCGGCTTACAATCTCCTTCCCCTCCCCTCCCCACAACAGACACCCTGGGAGGCAGTGTTCCCTCTAAGCTGAGTTAGTGTGAGCTAGCTCACAGTTCTTTAGCCTCCTGCTCACACATTTTTGTCTTAGCTCGGGAATCTATGCAGTAACCAAATTGCTCGCTCACAACTTTAATGCCAGTGGCTCACAAGGTAGAATTTTTGCTCACAAGACTCCACAACTTAGAGGGAACAGCGAGAGAGCTCTTTCGAGGACTGCCCTTGAGAGAACAGCTCTGAGGGAGAACTTTTGACTGACCCAAGGTCACACCAGCAGTTGTATGTGGAGGAGTGAGGGAATCAAGCCTGGTTCTCCCAGATTAGAGTCCGCGCTCCTAACCACGACACCAGACGGGCTAATGAAAATCACACAAGCTTTTACACACATGGCGCTGCCTCACACAGAATCAGACCATTGGTCTATAAAGGTCAGTATTGTGTTCTCAGAGTGACAGCGACTCTACAAGGTCTCAGGTGGAGGTCATTCAGATAATCTACTACAGGTCCTTTTAACTCGAGAAGGCTGGGATTGAATCTGGGACCTTCTGCATGCCAAGTAGATGCTCTTCCACTGAGCCATGGCATTTCTCTGGAACTCTTCAACAGGCTGGATGTGAAAAAGTGGAAGGGGATAGAGGGGGAGATGTTTGAATCTCCACATAAGTGAGGATGTCATTCTCTTTTGGCCTAGTCTACCTCACGGGGAGGTGGGGGTATGAGCAGTGTTCCCTCTAAGCTGAGTCAGTATGAGCTAGCTCACAGTTTTTTAGCCTCCGGCTCACACATTTTTGTCTTAGCTCAGGAAGGATGGCTCCAGAGCAAACTAATTTTTGCAGCAGCCAACTCGCTCGCTCGCCACTTTAATGCCAGTAGCTCACAAAGTAAGATTTCTGCTCACAAGACTCCACAGCTTAGAGGGAGCATTAGTTAGGAGCACAAAAAATGCAGGACAAGAGAGCTACGCATGCTGCCCTAAGCTACGGGGAAGAAGGAACAGGATGGAAATATGATCTCCGGATTAGACAGAAGTCACTTTGCAGCTCTGCCTAGGAAGCGTCCTTCTAAAAACCCCAAGGACCTCCCTAAACTTCAATTTGCCAGGAAGCTCGGTGGATTCCCATGGGATCCCCTGTTCAGAGTATTCCAGGATTCAACAGACACCACTGGCATTGCCAAATTCCTCCGGTCCCTGCAAAAAAAATTAAATAAAATCCAAAAACAAACCAAAAGAAACCATCTGTGATTTTTCACAGGCGTACAGTTTGTTAAAATACTTGGTTTCAGCACCACGGACAGCCAGATAAATGCTTGCCTGGCACTTCAGTACCTTGGACAGCAGCAAAAAGCCTAGCAGGTTGTGTGTGTGTGTGTGTGTGTGTGTGGCATTTCAGTTTCTTGGTGCACTGCGTTGGTCACACAGGCTACAGGAGAGAACTAAAGGTCCAGAAGGATAAAGGATAAACGTGGTTTTTCCTCGAAGCACAGAAAAGCTTGCCAGCTTTCAAAGAACCCTCTGGGGGGATTTCAAGACATAGTTTCATTTTACACTGTGGACCCCCCCCTCCCCCAATTCTTACCTGAAAAACCCACATTTATAATCAGCTGTTTTAAAAGAACTGAAGCATGCAGAGCAAAACTGTATTTTAGGTTCATAAACAATGCCTGTTCTCTATGGCCTACATTTGAAAAGCAACCTATGAAGGACAGGCCCTGAATAGTCTTTAAAAGGACAAGGTAGCAGTGTTACCTCTAAGCTGAGTTAGTGTGAGCTAGCTCACAGTTCTTTAGCCTCCGGCACACCTATTTTTGTCTCAGCTCAGGAAGGAGGGCTCCAGAGCAAACTGATTTTTATGCAGCAGCCAAATCGCTCACTCGCAGCTTTAATGCCAGTAGCTCACAAAGTGGAATTTTTACTCACAGGACTCCACAGCTTAGAGGGAGCATTGGTAGCAGGTGATGTGAAAGACCTCTGCCTGAGACCCTGGAGAGCTG
>NW_015174941.1:137713-139439 GCF_001447785.1 Gekko japonicus
GTTTTGAAGGGAAATGTGGCCTTGGAAACAGGGTATCCCTGGATCACAGTTTAAAAACCATATAAAACGAAGCTAAAGCTTAGTTTTTATTAAGGTATTAGTTTTCATTAAGGTTTTTACAACGATTTGATTTTAGCATAGAGGTTTGTTCAGTTGTTAAAGACAGAATCTCTTTTATCTTTAATTTGTTGTTGTTCAGTCGCACAGTTGAGACCGACTCTCTGCGACCCCATGGACCAGATCACGCCAGGCCTTCCGGTCTTCCGCCGTCCTCTGGAGTTGGCTCAACTTCATGTTCGTTGCATCTATGACACTGTCTAACCATCTCATCCTTTGCCGTCCCCGTCTTCTTTGATACCTTTATCATCATCATCATCATCATCATCATCATCATCATCATCATCATCATCATCATCATCATCATCATCATCATCGAGACAAAAATATTTATTAAAGATATTGATTATCTTTAATAGATTATCGGTAACCTTAGGAACAGCATTCCGTGCACCTTGGTGTTTAGTCATGCCGGCCACATGACCACAGAAACTTCTTTGGACAGCGCTGGCTCTTTGGCTTTGAAACGGAGATGAGCACCTAGAGTCAGATTCGACTGGCTTTTGAGCAAGGGAACCTTTGCCTTTACCTTTTTAACCTTAGGAAAGTCCTTGTTTATTCTTTAAAGAGAGAATCTGTCTCAAAATTCTGTAGTATTGGTGTTTTATTGTCTGCTTCTATATTTGAAATATGTAATACATTTGGAAATACATCTGTTTTTACTTGTTGTACGTAACAACTGATAATATTTGACAAACCTGATGAATCGATATTTCCCCCCTACTCTTTCTTCCCTTCTGCATCCCAGCTTTTTTTTTTGGTGAAGAAAATGATTTTTAAACATTTACTTTAAACTAAGCTAAAGCTATACAGTATTCCATCAAAGCTCTGAGCCAATACTATGCATGTTTTTTCTAAAGAAGAAGAAGAGATTGGATTTATACCCCACCCTTCACAGAGTCTCAGAGCGGCTTACAAACTCCTTTCCCTTCCCCTCCCCACAACAGACACCCTGTGAGGTTGGTGGGGCTGAGAGAGCTCTGAGAGAAGTGTCTTGAGAGACCAGCTCTGAGAGAACTGTGACTGACCCAAGGTCATACCAGCAGCTGCAAGTGGAGGAGTGGGGGAGTCAAACCCGGTTCTTCCTAGTTTAGAGTTCATGCACTTAACTACTACACCAAACCCAACTGGATGCACTCTGGCTTCCCCCCAAGTAAACACGCATAGGACCACAGACTTACCATGCAATTCTATGCACGTTTACTCAGAGTTAAGGGCAGAGTTAAATGGAAAGGGGATGACTGCCCAGCACCTATTTAACAGAAATAACCTTTTTCCTTAGAAGTGCCACAGAGAAAAATAGAAGGGTCATCCGATCTCATCAGATCTCAGAAGCTAAGCAGGTTATTACTTGGAGGGAGACCACCAAGGAAGCCCGGGGTGGCTATGCAAAAGCTGGCAATGGCAAGTCACCTCTCTTCATTTCTTGCATTGAAAACCCTACACACAGGGTCGCTATTAGATGCAGGGGTCATTTCCTGCAGGAGCGCACAGGAGCGGAGCTCCGGCAGTAAAGAGCCCAGGGGGCGGGCACATGCAACAAGCCCCACCCCCAGCAGCCCTAAGTCAGAGCAAGAAGCGGCCCGGTAAGTTGCAGAGATCCCCCCGG
>NW_015174941.1:139475-144260 GCF_001447785.1 Gekko japonicus
GGTGAGGTCAGGGGGTGTGGTATATTCAAATGAGTTATGCTAATGAGTTATGCTAATGAGCTCCTGCACCTCTTTTCTATGAAATGACCCCTGATTAGACGGCTGTGACAGCCCTCCCGGCTACGTTAAATTCGCATACAAGTTGGATTATCCCTTCAAAACACTTAATGGCATCAGTGCCATTCTGCATGAGTTCCAGGTGTGAGGACTAAAGGTTATCCCCTCGCTCTCTTTCTCTCTAGCTAGCTAGCTAGTTAGAATTTTTTGCCGTCCAGTCGCAGCCGACTTATGGCAATTGTGTAGGGTTCTCAAGGCAAGAGGCGTTCAGAGGTGGTTTGCCATTGCTTGGCTCTGCCTAGCAACCCTGGACTCCCTTGGTGGTCTCCCATCCAAGGACTAACCTGGGCCAACTCTGTTTCGCTCCCAAGACTGGGCTAGCCTGAGTTATCCAGGTCAGGCGGTCATCATATATACAAGTGCAGAGTGCAGGGGGTTGGACTAGATGACCTGCAAGGTCCCTTCCAACTCTAACATTTTATGATTCTATGATTCTAAGTTCATATGGTAATAATAAGGTTTCTTTTCCTTCCTTCCTTCCTTCCTTCCTTCCTTCCTTCCTTCCTTCCTTCCTTCCTTCCTTCCTTCCTTCCTTCCTTTTTACGGAAAAGGACGAGGTTTCTACTAGGATTACCACCTTTTCAGAAAGCCCCTGCTCCACTGCTTCTAACAGAAGCGGAACATGCAGCAATCAGGGTACGGCTGCGGTTATCTTCCTTCCTTCCTTCCTTCCTTCCTTCCTTCCAAAAGAGGTGCTGGAACTCTCTAGAGGGAAATGAAGTTTTCAGTCTGTATACTGAGAACTCGTGAATTATAAGCCTCTGTCTATAAGTTTGAACCTTCCCTGTCATTCCAATGCATTTGAAGAAGTGTGCCTGCACACAAAAGCTCGTACCTAGAATAAAACTATGTTGGTCTACAAGCTGCCACTGGACACTAAATCTAAACTTTTAAACATTTTCAAAAGAATTTTGTTGAAGAGGTTCCGGAACTCTTTTCCAGCGCGTCTCCCCCAGGAAAAAAAGCCCTGGATCATTTTTAAAAAGCTTCTCAAATATAACATTTATCAAAGGCGGGGGTCATTCATGATCCTCTTCATTTTGGCTATATAGGGTTAAATGCACAAAGCATCGAGCACCTTGACTTTAGCAAGAAAGAAGTCAAATAAAGGGCCACTATTAAAAACTAAGTTGAAACTTATGCAAAGATAATGGTAGTGGTGCTCCATGCTCCATGCTATGAGAAAGACAGTTAAAAACATATAAGGGCCCAATGAAAGTAAAGGTGGCCTAAACACAAGGGCCAATACGCATGTTCAGGCCACCTTTACTCATTTACGAGGCATTCATTGGGCCCTTATATGTTTTTAACTGTTTTTCTAATAAATACATGCAGGGCTTTTTTTGTAGAAAACCCCCAGCAGGAACTCATTAGCATAACAGGCCACACCCAACAGCAGAAACTCATTAGCATATTAGGCCACACCCATGATAGCACAGCTCATTAGCATATTAGGCCACACCCCTGTGTTACCAGCGGTGTGGTCATCCAGCCACACCCATCTTTTGCTTCTTATTCTGTTTACCTTGTTTGTTGTCAAAACCAAGGGCTTTTTTGGTAGCAGGAACTCCTTTGCATGTTAGGCCACACGCCCCTAATGTAGCCAATCCTAATGAGTTTCTGCTGTTGGGTGTGGCCTATTATGCTAATGCGTTCCTGCTGGGCGTGGCCAACTCGGGAGCCAGCAGGAACTCCGTTCTTGTGCGTTCCTGCCCCAAAATAGCCCTGAATACATGTATTTTTGTATAGTATAAGTTCAAACTAGGTTTTTTAATATTGGCTCTTTATTAGACTTCTTTCTTACCCTTGTGGTTCTCGAGTCCACTTTTTTGGGCCAGGTTTTTTTCCCCCTCCCCGTGCCGGACGCACCTTCACTTTACGGAGTGGCAAACGACAGCCCTGGTATACCCATAGAAGGAGTTAACGTTGAGTTCCTAGCAGAGGCTCGGTTTTTGCTAATGCAAGGACTTCAGATTGCTCTCAAGGAAAGGAAGGGGGGGGGAGAGAGAGCCCGACCATGGAATAGAGAACTCGATTCAGCAGAGAAAACAAAAGGATTATAGCTTTGCCAAACCCTCTGGTTGGCAGCCGAAGGGCTTTAATTAGCGGCGCTGTTCAGATTTCAGCGGCGCTTCGGGGGCTGAACCCCACTAGGCCTCTGGTAATGAGAAAGGCGCCCTGTGATAAATAGTGTACCTCCTGGTTTCCTTTTGTGCGCGTGTGCCTGTGTTTCTAACAGATGGTACTTATTGCTTGGCGGGCTGGTGTCATTCCAATTGACCTCTGCCTATGGTTGTTTGTTTTAGGCAGATCAATATATATTATCTGTTTCGATGGCTGAGATCCTTCTCAGGGGCTTGGGATTAGGGGGGGGGCGGGGATGCTGTAAATTCCTGGAAAGGCAGAGTGTGGGTGTAATTGGTGTGGGTGTAATCCGTGGACCACCCACCCCCACTTCCACTGGAACCACAGGGTTCGGCAGCAGTATAATGACTAGGAGGGAGCTCTCTGTTCTCTGCATCACTCACACCCCCGAGAGAACCAGTAAAGAATGGCTGCAGGGAGGGGGGCTCTTTTAAGGCCACCGTTGCTGAAATCCCGACTTCGCGCCGCTCAGATAAACTGCTCCTCCCTAAAGCTGTTCTTCTGGGTGCAGCTGTGCAGCTTTTCCCTCCTTCACTGCCGGTTAGCTATATTTCATGGCTGAATGTGTTCGACTACTAGGAAGAGGTCAATGAGAAGCGGCATTGCTATGGCTGTGCCCGGCCTGCTGCCCGCACTAAGCCTCGGTGCAAGTTAGTTATCTGGCTTTTTATCTGTGCTTGTTCATTCATAAGAACATAAGAACATAAGAGACGCCAATGTTGGATCAGGCCAAAGGCCCATCCCGTCCAACACTCTGTGTCACACAGTGGCAGTCGGACTCGACCGTGCGACTGAACAATTGGTATGGCTGTGCCCGGCCTGCTGCCCGAACTAAGCCTCGGTGCAAGCTAGTTATCTGGCTTTTTATCTGTGCTTGTTCATTCAATGCAAAAACAAACAAACTTGGCATTAAGTGACCTTTGCTGGAGGTTAGGTACCCTAGTTTGGGTCAGGCCCCCTACTCGCATTACTGAGGGCCTGCCACAACTATAAAATGTGCTCCAGTAGCATTTCCTTGGAATGATCTGGATAGCCCAGTGTAGCCCGATCTCGTCAGATCTCGGAAACTAAGCAGGGACGGCCTTGGCTGGTATTTGGAAGGGTGACCCACAAGGAATACCAGTGTCACGACACAGAGGCAGGCGATGGCAAAACCACCACTGAAATGACTCTTCCCTTAAAAACAACCCTAGCTACGTCTCCCACCATGTTTGTACCAACTTGGTTTCCTATCATAGAATACCTCTCTAAGCAGAACAACATTCCTAAAGTGATGGATATGTTATGGTTGCGGTAAAATGAATTAACAAGTATTGAACAATCAACATATATGTAAACACTGTCTAGTAATTTAAAGTACCATCCACCTGGTGATGATAATGCAACTTTTGAGTGAAATCCAAGTATTGTTTATGTATATTGTTAAAGCGCAAAAGACGACGTAATAGTTTATCTTCTGATGTTAGTATTATAGGTAATATGCTTTATCTTCAGGACATTCAAGTTAATGTTATTATGGAAAAATAAATAAAAACTATTGTTAAAAAACAAACAAAAAGCAAACCTAGCTCAGCACCTATAGATTGTTGTTCAGTCGCGCAGTCGAGTCTGGCGGTGGATTGGGCCCCCCGAGAGCAGGATAATCCCCACCCCATTGGGGGGATGGTTGTTGTCGTTCATCCGCACAGTCGAGTCTGACTCTCCGCGACCCCATGGACCAGATCCCGCCAGGCCTTCTGGTCTTCCGCTGTCCTCTGAAGTTGGCTCAATTTCATGTTCGTTGCATCGATGACGCTGTCTGACCATCTCATCCTTTGCCGTCCCCGTCTTCTTTGACCTTCAATCTTTCCCAGCATCAGGGTCTTCTTCTCCAGTGAGTGCTCCCTTCTCATTGGGTGGCCAAAGTATTTGAGCTTCAGTTTCATTATCTGGCCTTCCAGGGAACAGTCAGGGTTGATTTCTTTTAGGATCGACTGATTTGATCTCCTTGCAGTCCAAGGGACTCTCAAGAGTCTTCTCCAGCACCATAGTTCAAAAGAATCTATTCTTCGGCGCTCGGCCTTCCTTATAGTCCAACTCACCATGGGGACTTTTGTTGGCAGGCTGATGTCTCTACTTTTTATCATGCTGTACCTAGTGGTGCATGATGCTAAAAGAGCTAGAACTTCTGGCTGCCAGACAGTCTTAGGATCTCCTGACTATTCTGCACACAATGCCTAATAATAATAATAATAATAATAACAATAATAATAATTCCCTTGGAAAGACTGTGGGAACAGGATTTGCTAGACAGTAAAATATCAAGGTCCTGACCTGGACCGCTCAGGCTAGCCTGATCACATCCGCTCAGAAGCTAAGAAGCCCTGGTTAGTATTTGGATGAGAGATCACCAACGAGTACCAGCCAATGTTCCCTCTAAGCTGTGGAGTCTTGTGAGCAAAAATTCTACTTTGTGAGCTACTGGGCATTAAAGTTGTGAGCGAGCGATTTGGCGACTGCATAAATTAGTTTGCTCTGGAGCCG
>NW_015174941.1:145156-147352 GCF_001447785.1 Gekko japonicus
TGAACATAAAAAATAAAAAATTGAGGCTGGGAAAGATCTTCCAGATTAGTTAGGCACACGGAGGAGGACTTGCCAGTTCGGGGTAGTAGCTAGGGGCACGGATTCTAATCTGGGAGAACCGGGTTTGATTCCCCACTCCTGCACATGCAGCGGCTGGTGTGACCTTGGGTCAGTCACAAGTCCTCTCAGATCTGTTCTCTCAAGGGCAGTTTCTGTCAGAGCTCTCTCAGCCCCATCTGCCTCATCAGGGTGCCTGTTGTGGGGAGGGGAAGGGAAAGGAGTTTGTATGCCGCTCTGAGACTCTGAGCGAAGGGCGGGGTATAAACCCAATCTCTTCTCTTCTTCTCTTCTCTTCCTGGTGCAGGGAAGCCCTGGAATGGAGAATCCCTTGAAAGCCTCAATCCTCCTGAGTCCTTTGTAGCTTCACTAATCTGACGATAACAAAGCGGGGCCCCTTCCTGCCAGACTCATTCCGTCCACCTGGAAAACCTTATTTGTCTGATGTTTATAAATACTCATCTCAAGGACTGACAAGGAAACTCATCTCTTGGACGTTGCCATCCCTGCCCGGAAGCCAAATTGTGCTCTTCGAATCCAACCCACGTAACACGCTCCAACGGTCCCTGTTCCTCGGGGACAAACCCTACCTTCTGGCTCGGCGTCCGTCCCCAGATCAAAAAATCGCTATCCCTATTTGCTTTCCACTTTTGCCTTTCTTTTTTTTTTGAAAGCCACCTCCATGGCCAGAATTTGTTGGTCTCCAGGGTGCAGCTCCTTCCTCTGGGACTCTAGAAATCCAATCTCCGAGTGGAGGACAGATGCATCATGTCTTTAATGCGCGTGCATTACTGTGAAGGTGCCAGGCAAAGCATGGAGCGCCACTACCATTGCTGCCAAGGTTCATTTTGGAGGCTACAAGGAGTACAGGACAGATATGGAGGGTTGTTGGGTTTTTTGCATGTATTTAATGTAAAGAATGCAGGCCCCCCTTTTTCTTGCTTTCACAGCACAGTAGGACGCGCTTGCTGCAGAGTGAATGACCATGGCAGCCAGCAGACAGAAGAGAGCCTTTTGGGGGGGCGGAGGGAAGCCAAGGCAGAATTCTTTGGTAGGAGAAGAGGGATGTTCCAACCCTGTTGAGACCGGTGTTCCCTCTAAGCTGGGTGAGTGTGAGCTAGCCCACAGTTCTTTAGCCTCCGGCTCACACATTTTTGTCTTAGCTCAGGAAGGAGGGCTCCAGAGCAAACTGATTTATGCAGTAGCTAAATCGCTCGCTCACAACTTCAATGCCGGTAGCTCACAAAGTAGACTGTTTGCTCACAAGACTCCACGTCTTAGAGGGAGCCTTGACTGTGGGCATGAAGCTTGGAAAGTATACAAAGCATGGGGGGGGCAGATTTTGAAAAACGTCAGACGTGGTCTCTCCCCGCCATTCCCTTTTAGCCGACAGAATCTGAACTCGGGGTCCAAGAGGCCAAAATCGATACATCCCCAGCCTCTTTGTCCCTGCTGCAGAGTCAGCTCCGAGAGCCCATCTTTGCTTTGAATTCAACAAAGAGAATACCGCGATCGTCGAGGGGGAAAGAAAGAGAAAAGGATCCACTGTCCTGTCCGCTATCTATCTCTCCCCCCCCCCTTTCCTGGAATAGCTTTCGCCCCTGTCTGAGCGAGTCGGCTATAGAAATCAGATAATGGATCTCACCGTGGGTCATGAATCCAGACCTCCAGGGAAAGTGGGAGAGAGGTAGAGCAGAGTGAGTACGTTGGATGGAGCAGCAGCAGGCGGGGGGGGGGAGACACCCCACTGATTTCTTCTGGTGTGCGTATCTCCCTATCAAAAAGGGGGATGCATGTTTTAAGTGATATGGGAGATGAGTTTTTCCAGTTGTTGTTTTTGCTGCGAATAGTAAGAGGGTCATCAATTCCTTGCGACTTTTAGAGATGGGGGCCTCTTTCCAGTAATTTAATAATATTATGTCAGGGTTCTTGGGAATTTCATAACCCGTTAATGGTTCATGAAGGTATACACCCCAAGGAGGCGAGACTTGCCGTTACCAGGGCCAGGGCGTTTTCGGTGGCGGCTCCTTACTGGTGGAACGAGCTCCCGGACGAGATCAGGGCCCCTCGGGACCTCTCACAGTTCCACAAGGCCTGCGAGACGGAGCTCTTCCACCAGGCTTTCAAATAGGAGCCGTC
>NW_015174941.1:147808-150286 GCF_001447785.1 Gekko japonicus
GATACAACGCCATTCATCTTAAGGTTACTCTGCTGTAGCGAGCACTTTATTGTTAAGATTGTTTTTAAGGGAGTCGCAGGTTCGAATCCCCACTCTGCCACGAGCGACCTTGGGCCAGTCACACACTCTCTCAGCCTGACCTACCTCGCAGGGTTGTTGTGAGGATAAAACGGGGGAGAGGAGAAGGATGTAAATTGCTCTAGGTCCCCACTGGGAAGAAAGGTGAGAGAGAAATAGATGAATTAAATAAATGATCCAGACTGTGATGGAGGGATTCCTCCTCTTAAGAGAACTGGTGGTGGTTGTTTCTTTTGTTTAATTTCGGTCTGCCACTTTGCTCCGATCTGACTGATCTGCTTTTATCTTCTGCCAAAGTTTCTATAATATTTTGGTTCTCAGACTGATTTGCATCTGTTGCGGCGTATTTTTAGACATTTCACCGCCGGCCTCGGCATTCATTG
Source organism: Gekko japonicus (assembly GCF_001447785.1). NCBI lineage: Eukaryota > Metazoa > Chordata > Lepidosauria > Squamata > Gekkonidae > Gekko > Gekko japonicus. Next base: position 148,270 of record NW_015174941.1, read on the forward strand.
TTTTCATGGTTTTGTTTTCTCGCGTGGATCGTTGGTGATGGGGATGGTTTTGGCTGAGGGCTGTGAACGTCGCGGCGTGCTTCATGACGTCTGCACTGGCGGGAGCAACGCTGCCTCTAAGACGTGGAGTCTTGTGAACAAAGCTTCTACTCTGTGAGCTGCCGGCATTAAAGTTGTGAGCGAGCGATTTGGCTGCTGCATCAATTCGTTTGCTCTGGAGTCCTCCTTCCTGAGCCGAGACAAAAATGTGTGAGCCGGAGGCTAAGAAACTGTGAGCTAGCTCACACTCACTCACCCTTAGAGGGAACACTGGATCTGACCCAGTTCTTATGAGCGTCAGTTGGGAACAATGCTCCCTCTAAGCTGTGGAGTCTTGTGAGCAAAAATCCTACTTTGTGAGCTACTGGCATTCAAGCTGTGAGTGAGCGATTGGGCTGCTGCATCAATCAGTTTGCTCTGGAGCCCTCCTCCCGGAGCTGAGACAAAAATGCGTGAGCTGGAGGCTAAAAACCTGTGAGCTAGCTCACACTAACTCAGCTTAGAATGAACACTGCGCACAGGCCAATGGGGAGAATGTGATTCCGCTTTGGCCACTGTCAATATGATGAAAGCACAAACTCGGGGCCCTCAAGAAGCCATCATGGAGGAGAGGGGAATGAGGAAGTCCCGCCCTCTGAAGGATGTGCCCACCGTACTAAATGATCCACAGTTTCTTACTTGAGCAAATCACTGGCGACCAGTGTTCCCTCTAAGCTGAGTTAGTGTGAGCTAGCTCACAGTTTTTTAGCCTCCGGCTCACGCACTTTGGTCTTCGCTCAGTAAGGAGGGCTCCGGAACAAACTAGTCTAGGCAGCAGCCAACTCACTCGCTCACAACTTTAATGCCGGTAGCTCACAAAGCAGAGCTTTTGCTCACAAGACTCTGCAGCTTAGAGGGAGCGTTGCTGGCGACTGTGTGCAGCTTGCTGCAAACAGGGGTCGGCTATGGAATCTTGCAAACTTTAATGCGTCACGTTAATGCTTAGCGCTTTGCTTCACTTCTGTTTTGAGACTTCCGGTCGATTCTACAACCGTAATCCCGTTGGCATTGTTCGCTGAGCGCCTCATCTCTTGGTCGTATCGACTCACCCTGGGTGATCCGCCTGGAGTCCAAGTGAGACTATACATACTGTGAATAAATTTGCAAATGAAGTGGATGGGCGGTAGGATCAGGATGGGAAAAAAAGGAAATACTACTTTACGCAGAGAGTGGTTAAAATGTGGCATTCGCTGCTGGAGGATGTTGTGATGGCCACGGGAATAAACAGCTTTAAAAGGGATTGGATAGATCCATGGAGGATAAGTCTGTCAGTGGCTAGTAGCCCCGGTGACTGAGGGGAACCTCCACATTCAGAGGCACTAATCCTCTGAATCCCAGAGCCAGGAGGCAATATCAGGGGAAGGCCTCGGCCTCTATGCCCTGTTGTTGGCCCTCCAGAGGAACTGTTTGGCCTCTGTGTGAGACGGGATGCTGGACTAGATGGACCACTGGTCTGATCTAGCAGGGCTCTTCTGATGTTCTTATGAAGGGAAGGCCACAGCCTCTCTGCCCTGTTGTTGTCCCTCCAGAGGAACTGGTTGGCTGCTTTGTGAGGTAGGATGCTGGGCTAGATGGACCACTGGTCTGATCCAGCAGGGCTCTTCTGAGGTTCTTATCAGGGGAAGGCCTCAGCCTCTCTGCCCTGTTGCTGGCCCTCCAGAGGAACTGGCTGGCCACTGCCTGAGACAGGATGCTGGACTAGATGGACCCTCACTGGTCTGATCCAGCAAGGCTCTTCTGATGTTCTTCTCAGGGGAAGGCCTCGGCCTCTCTGCCCTGTTGTTGGACCTCCAGAGGAACTGGTTGAGGCCACAGTGTGAGACAGGATGTTGGACTAGATGGACCCTCACTGGTCTGACCCAGCAGGGCTCTTCTGATGTTCTTCTCAGGGGAAGGCCTCGGCCTCTATGCCCTGCTGTTGGGCCTCCAGAGAATGAAC
>NW_015174941.1:152843-152959 GCF_001447785.1 Gekko japonicus
GGGACTAGTCTTGCATATGATTAAATACATTTATGGGGGCTTTCGTGGATTCCCCAGTAAAACAATTGCTTTCACTCCTAGGAATAAATTTTTTTTGTTGGTATCTTGAGTAAAAA
>NW_015174941.1:152995-155536 GCF_001447785.1 Gekko japonicus
TTTGTTATCTCTGGTACGTGGCGTTACATTTTATGGCAGACATGGCCCGGCCCGACAAAGTAATATTTATGTCAGATCCGGCCCTTTTAACAAATGAATTTGACACCTCTGCTCTAAGCACTCAAACACACTGGCTGCCAGTAGGGCTGAGGTTTAAATTTTTGTTGTTCAGTCGCACAGTCGAGTCCGACTCTTTGCGACCCCATGGACCAGATCACGCCAGGCCTTCCTGTCTTCCGCCATCCTCTGAAGTTTGCTCAATTTCATGTTTGTTGCATCGATGACAGTCCAGGGCTCTTTTTGTAGAAAAAGCCCAGCAGGAACTCATTAGCATAATAGGCCACACCCAACAGCAGAAACTCATTAGCATATTAGGCCACACCCCTGCCAGCACATCTCATTAGCACATTAGGCCACACCCCCGTGTTACCAGAAGTGTGGTTATCCAGCCACACCCACCTTTGGCTTGTTATCCTGTTTACCTTGTTTGTTGTCAAAACCCTGGGCTTTTTTTGTAGCAGGAACTCTTTTGCATGTTAGGCCACACACCCCTAATGTAGCCAGTCCTAATGAGTTCCTGCTGTTGGGTGTGGCCTATTATGCTAATGAGTTCCTGCTGGGCGTGGCCAACTTGGGAGCCAGCCGGAACTCCGTTCCTGTGCGTTCCTGCCCAAAAATAGCCCTGGATGACACTGTCTAACCATCTCATCCTTTGCCGTCCCTGTCTTCTTTGACCTTCAATCTTTCCCAGCATCAGGGTCTTCTTCTCCAGTGAGTGCTCCCTTTTCATTGGGTGGCCAAAGTATCTGAGCTTCAGTTTCATTATCTGGCCTTCCAGGGAACAGTCAGGGTTGATTTCTTTTAGGATTGACTGATTTGATCTTCTTGCAGTCCAAGGGTTTAAAATACAGATACAAATATAATTGAATCCAGGGATCCCCAACACATCGGGGAATCGTCATGTGGACACAACACTGGTAGCCCCTTCATGGTTCCAACATCGCTTAATTACAGTTACATTTGAATGCGCAGAGCGGAGTTGTATCCTATCGCCCTAATGCCAACTTGAAGCATGGCACTCTTCAGAGGAATCCGTTCACACACTTCGTCAAGCCTGAACTCTCTCTAGAAGCTAAGATGACCAAACGGAGGCTATCGTCCCTGGGTCACATTCTGAGAAGACAAGACTCCCTGGAAAAGTTGAAGGGAGCTGGAAAAGGGGGAGACCCAACAAGAGATGGACGGACTCGCTTGAGGAAGCCCCGGCCTCCGTTTGCAAGACCTGAGCATGGGTGTTAACAATAGGACATTTGGGGAGTCGCTCATTCATAGGGTCACCATAACTCGGAAGTGATTTGACGGGACTTAGCCCACACACACACTTCACTTAGGCTGCGGTCAGACGTGCCATTTGGCGCGGTCGGGACGTGGTCCTGTTCCATCTATTGGTATTTGGCACCGAGTTGCTCAATCACACATCCCAGTGTAATCCATTTCGCTGCGGGCGCAGCCCACCACTGCGCGATCAGACGGCACACTCGGGCGAGTGGGGGTTTTATTGCCTTTCTGTGCGCATGCGCATAAATGAAGAATCAAACCCCTGTGCGAAGAGTTCTCCATGGACCATTTATGCAGTTATGTGCGTATTGCTAAGCGGGTGGTGGTGGTGGAACGCCACCGAGTCAGGATGGACCGAGCAGTCCGTACCGATGGCCTGAGTGCGCACTTGAGTAATCAGACTAAGGAAAATCCATCCGTGGCCCATCGGGAAGTGTTAGGACCGGACTTTCCCCAGTGTCTTTTAACTCTGCTTCTGTGGTGGGTCAGCACGGGTTGCCAACGACTATGGGACCTTTCCCAGATGTTGCCGTCTGATCGCGCCCTTTAGATCTGTCAGGCATTCACAGCTACGTCGGACCTAAAGGCACGTCTGACCGTAGCCTTAGAGTCATCCAGACTGAGAAAAAGTGCAGTTTGTGTGTGTGCATGTGCGTGTGTGTGCTGAATTTGTGTGCTGAATTTGGCAGACTTCTGGATGAGAGTGTCATGCTCCAGATGTTAGTGATGAACAAAGACCCCATTGTGGACTGCAAACTGGGAGGGAGAGAGAGAAAAGCCGTTCCAGGTGCCGGGAAAGCCAGGTGGGTGGAGTCCGTGTCCTCCCCGGACTCCACCCCCAAATCTCCAGGAGTTCCCCAACCTGGATCTGGCCACCATAACCCCCCATCCCCCACCAGTGTCCAGGTGGGGAGGAGCCTGTGGAGGGGGGAGTTTGCAGGGGCCTCAGTGGGGTAGAATGCCATAGAGTCCACCCTCCAAAGCAGCCATTTCCTCCAGGGCAAACTGGTCTCTGTTGTCTGGAGACCGGTTGTCATTCGGGGAGATCTCCAGGCCCCGCCTGGAGGTTGACAACCCAAATACCCTCTATTGAGCTGGACTTTCCCCAAAAAATGTGCTTGCCACTTTCTGATCGGCCTTAGTTTGAAGGGCTTGCTCTGAGATAAAGGCTGATGAAGAAGGGCCTGACCCCGAAGCGTGCAC
>NW_015174942.1:0-745 GCF_001447785.1 Gekko japonicus
CAGGGGTCGAGGTCTTCGGCTTGCCTCCAGATTCCTTCTCCTTTGACTGGCGTTGACCGCAGTCTGCTGCGAAGTGGCCCCGTTCCCTGCATTTCAGGCAGAGCCCCAGTTTCATCCTCAGGTCCCTGGCCGCTTCCGACAGTCGCGACGGTTTCGGCTTCGGGGTATGTGGCTGGCTTGGTTTCCCTCCCCCTGCGGCCATATCCAGGCATAGTGTTTGCAGTCGGTTCTCCGCATTTTCCGCTTCTTGGGTCCAAGCTACCAAAGATACAGGGTCTACTGATCTGAGCACTGTCTCTCTGATCTCCGGGTTGAGACCCACCTGATACATCTCCACCAGGATGTGGTCTGGCCAATTCGGTAGCTTAGCGGCTTGGTTCTGAAACTCAGCAGAGTATTCTCTCACCGATTGGCGGCCTTGTTTGAACGTGCGTAGGAAAGCTTTAGCCCATTGACCAGCATTAACATCTTCAAACCGGGTCCTCAATGCCCACATGAATGCTCTTAAGTTTTGCAGCTCCGGGCCACGGCTGTTGTGCAACACCACATACCAGTTTGCTGCCGCCCCTTTCAGTCTCGATGCAATCACATCAATTCGGCTGGCATCGTTGGGAAAGATGTGTCCATGTTGGGCTACAAATTTCTGCACTCGGACCGTGAAAAACGCCAGTTCTTCTGGGTTGCCATCAAACGTTGCTTCTAGCAGGTCTTTCGGCTGGGGTCTCGCCTGCACTGGTGGTGGAGG
>NW_015174942.1:1610-16068 GCF_001447785.1 Gekko japonicus
TGACACTGTCTAACCATCTCATCCTTTGCCGTCCCCGTCTTCTTTGACCTTCAATCTTTCCCAGCATCAGGGTCTTCTCCAGTGAGTGCTCCCTTCTCATTTGGTGGCCAAAGTATTTGAGCTTCAGTTTCATTATCTGGCCTTCCAGGGAACAGTCAGGGTTGATTTCTTTGAGGATTGACTGATTTGTTCTTCTTGCAGTCCAAGGGACTCTCAAGAGTCTTCTCCAGCACCATAGTTCAAAAGAATCTATTCTTCGGCGCTCGGCCTTCCTTATAGTCCAACTCTCACAGCCATACATGACTACTGGGAATACCATTGCTTTGACCATGCGGACTTTTGTTGGCAGGGTGATGTCTCTACTTTTTATCATGCTGTTTAGGTTCGCCATCGCTTTCCTCCCAAGGAGCAGGCGTCTTTTAATTTCATGGCTGCAGTCACAGTCTGCGGTGATCTGGGATCCCAGGAACGTGAAGTCTGTCACTACTTCCACGACTTCCCCTTCTATTTGCCAAGGAGTGATGGGGCCGGATGCCATGATCTTAGTTTTTTTGATGTTGAGCTTCAAGCCCACTTTTGCGCTCTCCTCTTTTACTCTGAGCAAGAGGCTCTTTAGATCCTTTTCACTTTCAGCCATTAGAGTGGTATCATCTGCATATCTGAGGTTGTTGATCTTTTCCCCAGCAATCTTAATTCCCGCTTGTGATTCATCCAGGCCAGCATTTCGCATGATGTACTCTGCATATATATTAAATAAGCAAGGTGACAGTATACATCCTTGTCGTACTCCTTTTCCTATGCTGAACCAATCAGTTGTTCCGTATCCGGTTCTAACTGTCGCTTCTTGGCCCTTATACAGGTTTCTCAAGAGACATGTGAGGTGGTCTGGTACTCCCATCTCTTTAAGGACCTGCCATAGTTTGTTGTGATCCACACAGTCAAAGGCTTTAGCATAGTCAATGAAGCAGAAGTAGATATTTTTCTGGTACTCTCTTGCTTTCTCCATAATCCAGCGAATGTTGGCAATATGATCTCTCGTTCCTCTACCTCTTCGAAACCCAGCTTGTACTTCTGGTAGTTCTCTATCCACGTACTGTTGAAGCCTAGCTTGTAGGATCTTGAGCATGACCTTGCTAGCGTGTGATATGAGTGCAATTGTGCGATAGTTTGAACATTCCTTGGCGTTGCCCTTCTTTGGGATTGGAATGTATACTGATCTTTTCCAATCCTGTGGCCACTGTTGCGTTTTCCAAATTTGCTGGCAAATTGAGTGCAGCACTTTAACAGCATCATCTTCTAAGACTTTGAATAGCTCAGCTGGAATACCATCACCTCCACTAGCTTTGTTGTTAGTAATGCTTTCTAAGGCCCATTTAACTTCACATTCCAGGATGTCTGGCTCGAGGTCAGTGATTATACCGTCGTGGTTGTCAAGGACATCGAGGTCTTTCTTGTATAGTTCTTCTGTGTATTCTTGCCATCTTTTCCTAATCTCTTCTGCTTCTGTTAGGTCCCTACCGTTTTTGTCCTTTATCATGGCCAGCTTTGCATGGAACGCTCCCTTGATTTCTCCAATTTTCTTGAAGAGATCTCTAGTCCTTCCCATTCTATTGTTTTCCTCTATTACTTTGCATTGTTCATTCAGGAAGGCCTCCTTATCTCTCCTTGCTCTTCTCTGGAGATCTGCATTCAGTTGGGTAAATCTTTCCTTTTCGCCTTTGGCTTTCGCTTTCCTTCTTTCCTCTGCTATTTGTAAAGCCTCATCAGAAAGCCACTTTGTTTTCTTGCATTTCTTTTTCTTTGGGATGGTGGTGATTGCTGCCTCCTGTACAATGTCACGAACATCCGTCCATAGTTCTTCAGGCACTCTATCTATCAAATCCAGACCCTTGAATCTATTCTTCACCTCTACTGTATATTCATCAGGGATGCGATCTAGGTCAAACCTGAATGGCCTCGTGGTTTTCCCAATTTTCTTCAGTTTAAGTCTGAATTTTGCAATGAGTAGCTCATGATCTGAACCACAATCAGCTCCAGGTCTTGTTTTTACTGACTGGATAGAGCTTCTCCATCTTTGACTGCAAATTATATAGTCAATCTGATTTTGGTGTTGCCCATCTGGTGATGTCCACGTGTAGAGTCGCCGCTTAGGTTGTTGGAAAAGGGTGTTCGCTATGACCAGTGTGTTCTCTTGACTGCAGCTAACTGCAGCATGACAATTGTGCCACTTTATTGCAACTTTTGATTGATGACACACACATCCAGAGGCATTGGAAATTTTATATCAGGTTGGCATGCACATCTAATAATTTATTTATGTAGCAGATTGATTTTGAATCTATTTATTTTTAGACTTAAATGTTTATTTACATATTTATATGTGTATACATTTTAGCTTATATATAATGTCTGTTTTTTAGATTGTAATAATATTGAAGATTTTGTTGTGTGAGTGCAGTCATCATAAGAAGGGATCCATAGCCTGCTATATAAACTTTCAGCAACTACACAACGTAACAAGTAGATTTTTTTATTTAGTGCAGATTTTTTATTCAATAGTATTTAAAATATTTAGATTTATTATAACAATTTGGCTTTTTTTTTGTACTTTCAGAACAACACCTGGTCTGGAATTATATATTAACTTCTGAATGTATGTCTTTTTGAAATAGCATATATTTACAGTATTTGATTAAATGGAAGGACTTAGGGCCGTAGGAGAATGAATGGGTTGCTGCCAGACATGTCAACGCTCCTAAGCTACTCCAATGGTTTTACCATCTCTTCCCAGGGAAGCCCTGGGAAGGGTGAGCTTGGGGGGGGGGCAGTATGTCAGACTCGGGCTGGTTTATGGCTTTCTTGATCAATGTATTGTTTTATGGTCTCCATCTGGTTTCTGTTCCTCTGCTTATCATACAGAAACAATAGACAGGCCTCTTCTGCCCGTTATTTCTTGGCTCCCCAAGCATTGCTTTACTCCTTCAGATTAATTTTTTTTTATTATTTTCAATACAATACAAAAATAAACATTTGCATAAAGTGGAACAGATATTCAGTAATAAGCTGGACATACTTTATTCCTTCAGGAAGGTATTGGAGTTCCATGACACATGACACCTAAAGTAAATGTGGATTGTGTTATCCATGTCCAAAATTGATATGATTTTTTTTTTTAAAAAAATCACAAGTTTCAGGTTTTCTTCTTTTAACTCCTTTTCTATGTTTTCTTTTCCATTGCCTGTCATTCTCTGGAAATAATGTGGAGATAAATCTATCCCACTTCCCTGAGACATAACCTGTAAATATAGGTAACAGTTATGTTTGACAGAAAGTATTGAATTTTGAAGGCTTCAAGATGCCCATGAATGCAATGCTGATGAGATAGGGAGCTATTCTTCTTTCTCTAAGAAGAATTATCTATCAACCCAATCTAGTAGTTAGAACTGATTTATTTCTCCAATGTAATTTCCAGATGAATTAATTGACCTGGACCACTGTTTCAATCAGCCAATAGCATTTTATGTCATGGACACCACGTTAGTAAAATATAGCATAGCAGTGGCTGTCAATGACTGTTTGTGATGGTGTCCTAAATGAAATTAAGCACTGTCTCCCTCCTGTCTAGTGGGGACACTTTAATGATTTATTGCCTAAGCAAAGTAAGTCCTCCTCTGGCATTTTCAGCATCCCAGTTTTTTGGTAAGTTTCTTTTTTGTAATATGATAACTCTGCTAAACATTGATGTACTGGAATACAATTTGCAAACCTGTGTAATTTTGTCTTTCAGGGTTGAACACCAGATTGACCTTCACATCTGCTTTCATAGGGTGGGGAAGAAAAAACCAAAAACAGCATAATATGATCTGCCTTGCACATTGATATATTAGAATAAAAACTGGTGTTATGTGTGTGCTCAGGACAACGTTCTGCATTTCAAACAGGCACCTGAGATCAATTATCACATCCATTTTAAAGGGGGATGGGAAGTGGGACAGGAAAAAATGTAAAACAGTATTTCCCTCAAAGAGTTGGGTTGAAAATTAGCAATTACACTCAGGGGAACTGATCCTAACAGGATTTTCACTCAATCCCCCAATCCTCTCCCATGGCAGTCCTCAACCCATATGGCTTTTGTCCATTCAGTTTCCATGATTTCTAGCATAGTCTTTTGTGGCATCTCTACTTTTGTTGGATCCAACCCAGGAAAACATTCTGTGTTTCAAGAATGAACTGAAATTTAATATTTGCACCAGTTCTACATCTTTCTGGAAACCTTTGAAAACAGGTGAAGGTTATAAAGATTAAATTTGTTCTTTAAACAATGTAACATCTTTCAGACAAGGGCAGGAAAAATGTGAAAAAGGATTGAAAAAATGCAAAATTAATTCTGGTATGGTATTTGAAATGAGGCCCTTTGAACACAGTGCTTTACTGGTTAATGTCATAACAAAAAGTGTTAAAGAGGCCAGAAGGAACTCTCAGAGGGCTTAACTGGACAGCACCAGCTAGCAGTGATGATTGCCATTTCCTTCTCCTCTGCTGTCCTTCCTTCCCTACCTCTTTTCTGGATGGACTTTATAGGTTTCCTTGTAGAGCTGGCATCATTTAAGCATCAAAGGGTTAATCTACAACACAGGAAGTAACTTGAAAACCCTTCTTCCCCTTACTCAAAGATCCTTAGAAAGGGAGGTCCATAAATGCATACAGGCCTTAGCTAGGGATCATTGAGATATGACAATCATTTCTACTTAAAAACAAAAAACAAAACTGCATCCAGGCAGACATTTGTAGAAAGACAGGTTTCGTTAAAAGTCAAATGGGTACAAAAGATTTTTTAAAAAACATGGGACAATAAAAGATGCTGCCTAGTCAAGGAACTTTGCAAAAAAATTACAAAGGAGCGATATGAAGGACAGGGATTTGTAATTACATATAAACGGGAACCCACAAGGACTTGCAGGAGGCATTTCATCCCCCCTTACTATTTCCTCTGTTCCTCTCCTGAAAGCCTTCAGGGCTTTTCTCCTTTACCTGCTTCCTTCTCTCCTTCTAGAGTCACCAAACTGGAGCTTGGAATCACAATAGATTTCCCAACTACAGAGATCATTTTCCCTTAGGGATGCCAACTCCAAGTTAGGAAATACTTGAAGATTTGTGGGTGGAGCCTTGGAGGGTGAGGTCTGAAGAGGGAAATGACCTCAGCAGTGTATAATGCCATACAACCCATTCTCCAAAGCAGCCATTTCACCAGGGGAACTGATCTCTATCATCTAGAGAGCAGTTAATTCTGGGTGATCTCCAGCCCCTACCTGAAAGTTGTCAACCCTAGTTCCCTGGAGGAAATGGCTGCTTTGGAGGATGGAATCTAGGGCATTAAATCCCTATGAGGTCTCTCCCCTCTTCATACCCCAGCCTCTCCAGGATCCCTCCCCAGAACTGAACTCCAGACAACAGAGACCTCCCCAGAATTACAACTGAACTCCAGTCAACAGAGATCTGTCCCTCTGGAGAAAATGGCTGGTTTGGAGGTAGACTCTATGGCATTATATTTGGCTGAGGCCTCATAAGAACTTAAGAGACACCAATGTTGGATCAGGCCAAAGGCCCATCCAGTCCAATACTCTGTGTCACACAGTGGCCAGAAATACCAGTGCCACCAGGAGGTCCACCAGTGGGGCCAAGACATTAGAAGCCCTCCCACTGTTGACCCCCCCCCCAAGCACCAAGAAGACAGAGCATCACTTGCCCCAGAGTCCCTATTTTTACCTTGTGGCTAATAGCCACTGATGGACCTTTTCTCCATATGCATATCGAATTCCCTTTTGAAGCCGTCCATGCTTGTAGCCATCACCACTTTCTGTGGCAGCCTCCCCCCCCCAACTGTGCCTCTTCAGACTCCACCCCTGAATCTCCAGGAATTTCCCAACCGGGAGGTAACCTAGGGTTTTCAGGGAGCAGGGAGGAACACCAGAAATTAATGCAACATGCCTACATGACCCAGAAGTGATGTAGGCATGTTGGGGGCGACGCTTTGGTTTTAGAGATAGAATTAGCTTCTACCAGGGGTCATTTAGTAGAAAAAGAGGTGCAGGATCTCATTAGCATAACTCATTAGCTTCTGAGATCTGACAAGATCAGGCTAGCCTGGGCCATTCAGGTCAGGCACTGTGCCTTTAAAAGTGCTGAGCTGCTTCTCTAGCCCAGCATGATCCTGTCTCCAACAGGGGCTGGCCTGGCCTCTCTGGGCAGCAAGCCCTGGCAGGCACCCCCCCCACCCCCAGTTTGAACTTCTGGCACTCAAAGGCACACCTTCGCTCCGACCAGCCATTTCATAAGCCCCACTTTGCGGCTCTTGATGAGCATGATCCGCAGCATGTCGTACTTGAAGAGGAAGCTGTACAGGGCCCCACAGCAGCCCCCGGCCATGGCTTCCCCTACCAGTGGTGGTGGTGGTCCAACGGCTCCCTCCTCCTTGCCCAGGAAGAAGAGGCCAAAGTCAGCAGCGAGCAAGACACATCCTCTGCTTCCTGCTCCCGTCCTAGATGGCCCATGAGTAGAGTTTTAAAGGGGGTGGGTCTGGAGCCCGCAGCGCTGCTTCCTGGCAAGTGCCTCCTGCTCTCCAGGAAGCTGCTTTGCCAGGGGATGGGATGCACTCGGTGGGGGGAAAGGGAGAGGCACGCCTCCCAGCCAGTTCCTCCAGCTTTCCCTTTCTCTGGCTGTCATCATTGCAATGCAATGCAATGCAGAGTTTTAAAGGAGAAAACAGAACACAGTTTGAGTCGAGGGGCACCTTTAAGACCAACATGTGCCCCCCCACCGGGCTCCTTACTGGGGGAAGCATTGCTCTGGTGAGCTCCGGGAGGAAATGAGGCCTGGCTTCTACCATGGAGTTTTGCCCAAATACTAGAGCATTGCCCCTTGCCATCCCCAATGTGCCTACATCACTTCCAGGTCACATATGCATGTTGTGTCAATTTCTGGCATTCCTCCTTTGGGGGGGGGGAATTCCCCCCCACACCAGTCAGCTGGCCGGTGGCAAAGAGGTGGGGGCTGAAAGCAGGAGACTTCTGCCGACACCAGGGGGATCTGCCATGCCTATGGCAACCCTAGTTGGGTCTGGCCCTAATGAGTCCTCCCTCAAAGACCAAAATGGGCCTGGAAAGGGTCCTGCCCCCCACCATTTATTCAGAAAAACCCAGCTTGTTGCCTAGCAACAGCCACTGAGGGAATCTGCTGCTTAAAACTAATGGCACTCCTGTTATGATTTTTGGCCTTTTTAAAACTCCCAACTGTATTTTTGTTTTTTTAGATTCCACATTTTCCTGCAAACCTGGGGCACTTTTCAGGGTTGTCTTGCCTGTTAACAGGCCAATCACTGGATTTAAGTATCCAAAGACTGACCATCTATAACAGGGGTGTCAAACATGCAGCCCGCAGGCTGGGTCAGGCCCTCGGAGGGCTCCAATCCAGCCCACAAGGACCTGACTGTTTCCTTCTTCCTTCTCCAATTCTTCTGCTGCCACCACATCACACTTACTTTACTAGACTCTCTCAGTTGCACAGGAGTGATAGATAGGCAAGTCTCTCCTGTGCGACTGAGAGAGTTTGGTAAAGTGCTGGCTGAGGCTCCTCCCAGGGGCAGGGAGGGATCAAGCGAGAGATTGCTTCCTGGTGAGGCTGCCTCAATCATATACAGGAGACAAAGGGAAGCCTTTCTTTACTTCCACTGGCTGAGGCTCTTCCCTGAAGGGAGGGAGGGAATGAAGGAGAGTAAGCGGTGGAAAGCGGTGGAAAGCTAGTCACAGTGAGGCTGATAAAACGGAACACAGGCTATGGCAAATAAAATGCAAGTCTGTAGTCAGGCAGGCAAAAAGGGAATATGAGGAGCATATAGCAAAAAATGTAAAAACCAACAATAAAACTTTCTTCAAATACATTAGAAGCAGGAAACCAGCCAGGGAGGCAGTGGGGTCCTTGGATGACCAAGGGGTAAAAGGAGTACTGAAGGATGACAGGGAAATGGCTGAGAAGCTAAATGCATTTTTTGCCTCCGTCTTCACTGTGGAAGATGAGAAGTGCTTGTCCATTCCAGAACCGCTGAGTTAGGGAGGGGTGATAAAAGACCTGAGTCAGATTGAGGTGACGAGAGAGGAGGTCCTAAAACTGATAAACAACTTAAAAACTGATAAATCACCAGGCCCAGATGGCATACATCCAAGAGTTCTGAAAGAACTCAATTGTGAACTTGTGGATCTCCTGACAAAAATATGTAATCTCTCCTTAAAATCAGCCTCCATTCCTGAGGACTGGAAGGTAGCTAATGTCACTCCCATCTTTAAAAAGGGTTCCAGAGGAGATCCGGGAAATTACAGGCCTGTCAGTCTGACGTCGATACCGGGTAAATTGGTGGAAACCATTATTAAGGAAAGAATTAGTAGGCACATAGATGAACAAAACCTATTGAGGCAGACTCAACATGGGTTCTGTAAGGGAAGATCTTGTCTCACTAACCTGTTAATGTTCTTTGAGGGGGTGAACAAACATGTGGACAAGGGGGATCCAATAGATATTGTTTACCTTGACTTCCAGAAAGCTTTTGATAAAGTTCCTCATCAAAGGCTCCTAAGCAAGCTCAAAAATCATGGGATAAAAGGACAAGTCCTTTTATGGATCAAAAACTGGCTAATTAATAGAAAACAGAGAGTGAGTATAAATGGGCAGTTCTCCCAGTGGAGGGGTGTAAGCAGTGGGGTACCACAGGGATCAGTACTTGGTCCACTGCTTTTTAACTTGTTCATTAATGATTTGGAGTTGGGAGTAAGCAGTGAAGTGGCTAAATTTGCGGATGATACGAAGTTGTTCAGGGTGGTGAAAACCAGTGAGGATTGTGAGGCACTCCAAAGGGATCTGTCAAAGTTGGGCGAGTGGGCGTCAACATGGCAAATGGGGTTCAATGTGGCCAAGTGCAAGGTGATGCACATTGGAGCCAAAAATCCTAACTATAAATACACGTTGATGGGGTCTGAACTGGCAGAGACTGATCAAGAGAGAGATCTTGGAGTTGTAGTGGATAACTCACTGAAAATGTCGAGACAGTGTGTGACTGCAATAAAGAAGGCCAATGCTATGCTGGGGATTATTAGGAAGGGTATTGTAAACAGATCAGCCAATATCATAATGCCGCTATATAAATCAATGGTGCGACCTCATCTGGAATACTGTGTGCAATTCTGGTCACCACACCTTAAAAAGGATATTATAGCTTTGGAAAAAGTGCAGAAAAGAGCAACTCGAATGATAAAAGGGTTGGAACACTTTCCCTATGAGGAACGGTTAAGGCGCTTAGGGCTCTTTAGCTTGGAGAAACGACGACTGAGGGGTGACATGATTGAGGTTTATAAGATTATGCATGGGAAAGAGCAGGTAGAGAAAGAGGTACTTTTCTCCCTTTCTCACAATACAAGTACTCGTGGGCACTCCATGAAATTGCTGAGCGGTCGGGTTAGAACGGATAAGAGGAAGTACTTCTTCACCCAAAGAGTGATTAACACTTGGAATTCACTGCCACAGGAAGTGGTGGCGGCTACAAGCATGGACGGCTTCAAAAGGGAATTAGATAAGCATATGGAGCAGAGGTCCATCAGTGGCTATTAGCCACAAGGTATAGATAGGGACTCTGGGGCAAGTGATGCTCTGTCATCTTGGTGCTTGGGGGGGTCAACAGTGGGAGTGCTTCTAATGTCCTGGCCCCACTGGTGGACCTCCTGATGGCACTGTTATTTCTGGCCACTGTGTGATACAGAGTGTTGGACTGGATGGGCCTTTGGCCTGATCCAACATTGGCATCTCTTATGTTCTTATGAGAGCTTTCCTTTAAGACCAACAAAGTTTTGTTCAAGGTATGAGCTTTTGTTTGCCTTGCTACAATGTGTATTTTTTTGGACTCCTTATGCTGTGTGTGTGTTTTGTTTGGCTCGTTATGCCAGGGCTCTCCTGGTACAACCAGGTTCCCTCTCCCTTTTCACTGTATTCATGCCCTCATGATCCAGCCTTTATCAGGGATAGCAGTGTGAACTATTTAGATGAGGAATAACAACAAGCCAGTGAGGTGAATTAGTCTGAGAGTGTGTGTCCAGACCAAGTTCACCTAGCACATTTCCTTTGTAGGAAGTTGCAGTTATTTATCTGGGAAAGACTGTAGGTTTGTAAAAAAACACATTGCCCTTAGTCTGTGTCAGGATGCTCTTTTATGTTCTTGACCAGCACATGAAGCTGTTTATATACAAAAGCTCGCAATGCCCAGCCATTTCATGTTTTCCCCTGGGTCCTAGGCTCAGAACACTGAGCATGAGATTTCTGTAAAGACTGTAAATAAATCAAAAGTAGGTTTGCAGCTTACAGATATATACCTGAACAGCATACAGCACAGACATTTTGATGCAATAATTCAGAGCAACGTGTCAAGTTTCAGAGACTGTTAAATAAACCAAATATTGCAAGAGTGCAAGCGTTTTAAGCTTTTTTTAAGTTTTAAAAACCTTTAATTGTGTTTGTCTGTGTTCTTTATAAAGTTTATATCTCTGCTACCTGGCATTGCATTTTATGACATACATGGCCTGGCCCAACAAGGTCCCATTTATATTATATCCAGCCGTCATAACAAATGAGTTTGACACCCCTGATCTATGGAAATTGCATTTTGTCATTTCTAAGAGATTTACAATGACAGCTTCCAAGAAAAATTCAGACCACTGGTTCTATTATAAAGCCCTAAATGGCTTCAGCACATGGTAACTGAAAGAAGAAGAGGACGAAGAGACTGGATTTATATTCTGACCTTCACTACCTGAAGGAGTCTCAGAGTGGCTTACAATCTCCTTTCCCTTCCCCTCCCCAGGTAGGTGGGGCTGAGAAAGCTCTTTTGAGAACTGCCCTTGAGAGAACAGCTCTGAAAAAACTAGTGACTGACCCAAGGTCACACCAGCAGCTGCATATGCAGGAGTGGGGAATCAAACATGGTTTAAGTGTTTCACTGCTCGGACACGTCCCGTCTCACTCTGATGGGGATGCGTCGAGAAATGGCCGACGGAAGGGGTCTGAGTTAGTCCTAGAACTTCCTGTCGTCTCTGTAGGAGACCCTCAGCTTGGGGAGCTGAGGAGAGCCTCTTCCAAGGCAATGGCCAAGGAATTGAGGCTCACCTTATCCCTGAAAGGTACCGTCACCGCGGAGCCAATATGGCGCTAAGAGACGACTGCCGGAGCAAGCGACCATGATAAAAACTTTAAAATGCTTCCAAAAGATCTCCAGGTCTCCAAACTGTGAGTTAAGCAAAGCTCAGGTGAAAAAGTGAACTGACCTTGGAAGTAATTGGAAGCGCCTAAGTTTGAAGCGTGGAGGGAGAGGGACTAAGCACTCCCCCACTTTTTTTGAAAAAGATTTAAAAACAGTTTTAAATCGGAAATAAAAAGACTTAAAGCTAAAATAAACGCATAAGAAGTTAAGTGAAAGCAAAAACTGCCAAAATATACAAAGTGGATTTAAATCGCATAACTTTTGCCTTGTTTTGGGAAA
The DNA here is from genome assembly GCF_001447785.1 of Gekko japonicus. Classification (NCBI taxonomy): domain Eukaryota; kingdom Metazoa; phylum Chordata; class Lepidosauria; order Squamata; family Gekkonidae; genus Gekko; species Gekko japonicus. The sequence continues at coordinate 13,183 of NW_015174942.1, forward strand.
CTTACTTCTTGTTGATATTATGGCTGGGGGAGACTGGAGGGCACCAGAGAAAAAACTGGTGACCGGAAATAACATACCCACAACTCTCTCCCAGAACCAGGAAGTAACTACAGACTTTTCTTCACTGTTAGCAAATGCACTGCTCCCCCTAATGGAACAGATGATTAATCTCAACACCAAACTGGACAGTGTTCAAAAACAACTGAATCAAATGGATAAAAGTACCTTAGTAACTGAAAAAACGTTGAAAAAAATGGAAAAACAGAATGAGAGTATTATTAAGAGAGTAGATGAAGCAGAGAAGGAAAGATCCTCCGATAAAATGCAATTAATACAGCTCCAGCTGGAAAGATCTACATATATTCTACGCTTCCATGGGATCCCTGAGGAGAAGAACAAGGACTTAAAAGAACTTTTGGCAGAGGATTTGGCCCCATTAATTGATTATAAACAGGAAGACCTTGCGAAAGAGATGGATGTAGCCTACAAGATCTACCCAGACTTTATAAAAAAGAATAAACTCCCAGGGGAAACCTACTTAAAATCCATGAAACGATCTACCAGAGAACTGGTGCTAAAATCTACAATGGGAAAATCTTTAAAAATTAAGAATGAAGAGATAAAAATACTAAAAGACATTTCCTTTGAAGTCAAAAAATGGAGGAAACTATACAGGATGCTTACTCTCACTTTGCAAAAAAAGGGAGTGCCATATAGATGGTTATTCCTGGAAGGACTGAGTTTTAATTACTTGGATAAAAAATACAAAATTGACTCTGTTCCAAAAGCTGAAAAAAATATGGATCAAATGTTTAATCTGAAATATAAAAAGAAGGAAAAGAACTCTAAACTGGATTAGGAGGAAGAATAAGATGATGAAGAAGAGTCCTATTCACAGGATTCAAAAAGCACTACTTCCACATTACCAGAATCATCAGAATTGGAGAAAGGAGAAGCCACCCCTAAACCCAAGAAAACGAAGAAACGCAGTAAGAAAAGACTCTAGAACAAGAACAACAGTTCTTAAAGGCAGAATTTGTGCTAAGCTATTAAATGCATACTCTTAAAGCAATACTGCAATGAATTAAATTGTACACCAAACTAGCAATATTAGGTCAATAAGCCTTATTTTTAGCTAACAAGATTGTGATATGTATTAGCTCTCCTTTGGACCAGGGGCCGGGGGAAGCTCTGCAACTTACCTGGCGGCTTCTTGCTCTGACTTGGGGCTGCTGAGAGCAGGGAGGGGCTTGTTGCATGTGCCCATCCCCTAGGCTCTTTACTGCCGGAGGTCTGCTCCTGTGCACTCCTGCAGGAAATGACCCCTGAAAATAAGGTTTCATTCTGTGGGATGGTGGTACCTTGGAACTATGGGGCCTTGCATGATCAATACTTCTGAAGCAACCCAGCAACTGGCATTCCTATCTTGATCCTGCCTGGATGGGCTATTTGAAACATCATGTTATCTTAGACTGCTGTACCTCTTGTAACCTGGGAAGGTAACTCTGCACCTGTCTTTAAGTTTTAGTTATGCTGGTGATGTTTAGCATTTGTTATTTTTCCTGCACTGTCTAAAGTCTTGTGTTTTAAATAAGTTTGCACCCCATAAATTAATTATATTTTTATTCTGTTGTGGCATTGTACTCTTTGACCCTCAAAGGCTGATCCATTGCCTAGACTCTTGACCACTGCAAAAAGTAACATTTTTGTCTTTGAGTTCAGCCTGTGGTTCCACTCTGCAGGGCTGACCTTGTGAGTTAAGTTACACAGTCAGTCTGGAGGTTTGGTCTTTTACTCCAGGACTGTTGGAAACCAATAAAAGACCTGGTGGCAGACTACCCTAGTCTTGAGGGGTTTTTAGATTCCCTTAAGTAATTTATAAATTGTGCTGTGCAACCTGTCCTTTGAACCCAAACGTTTAACTGGAGGGTTGAGCGTTTGTGATAGGGTGGGGTTTGGGGAAGGCAAGGATCTCTCAACAGGATATAACTCCATAGAATCCATCCTCCAAAGCAGCCATTTACTCCAGGGGACCTGATCTCTGTCACCTGGAGATCAGTTCTAATTCTGAGAGATCTCCAGAACTCACCTGGCGGTTGGCAAGCCTATGCTCAACATGTTGTGGAGGGCCTAGAGGGCTTTTGGATCTCCATCGCTTTCTCCCAAGGTTCAAAATGGGGGTAGAGGAAATTAATCTTTCCTGATTTCCAGAAGCCATTGACATAAGTTATTATGGCCCCGGTCACACGCGCAGGAAACTGCGGGGGAGAAGTGTGGCTGTTTGCCCCGGGGCAAACTAACACGCAGTAAAGTGATCATACCTCCTGTGGAGGTTCTGTGGAGGTACCGTGGAGCTTCCGTGGTTACGGAGAGGCGTCGATCACAACACATGCCTGCGCGCAACGAAGAAGCGCGCGGCGCGGCGAACTGGGTTTCTTTTTTTGTGTACACTACGAATGCGCATGCTCCGTTAAGTGCTTATGCGCAACCACGGAGACTTGGGGGGGAAAAAAATCTTCTTCGCAAGGGGACATGGACGGGCGCCGGATGCCACCGGAAACGCGATCAGACGCCCGCCCTTGCCCCGCGGTTTCCGGAAACTAGTACCTCCGAGGTACTAGTTTTTTGCTCCGTTTTATCGGCGGTTCGCCACAGTTCAACCACGGGAGCTCTACGCTCCCCAGATGTTGCCGTGTGATCGTGCCAGGTAACTCCGCCTCTCTTCCGTCTATTTAGCGTGGCTTCTGCTCCGTGTGAACGGGGCCTATGATAACTTTCATTAATTTAAACTGCTTAAAATAGGGCTTGTGGCGTCCACACCACAGAAATAAACAGCACAACAGAGCTTAGGGTTTCCAGGTGTCCACCCGTAGCATGCAAACTCTT